>NC_092629.1:25485774-25793274 GCF_039555335.1 Amphiura filiformis
CAATAACAAATGTCCAGAGAAGAGAAGATAGATAGATAACAATCTTTATTCAGGGTATTTCATTCAGTTTACAAAAACTGGTCTCCCATGAGACCCTGATATAATTAATAACTAAATGATATAAGATTTTAACAAGTTTTATATACATATATCAAGAGGTAAATTGCATAATACAAAAGAAAAGCAAATTTGACAAATGTTTAAATATATATTAGTAATATTTACAAAGCAAGATGAAAAAATGTATTCATTAAAACACGAATCTTGACAAACAGGTAGAGAAATTTAGTACAGAGGTGGAAAGGTATGATTTATATGCTTATCTTTGATTTTAACATATTCACATTCATTGATGTAAGATTTCTGCGAATATCAGAAGGCAGTCTGTTCCACACCGAGGCACCTCTGTAAGAAAAAGTTCGTTTACCTGAATTATTATTCCAAGATGGCAGGACAAGTGTATTACAAGATTGGCTTCTGGTACATTTTGAATGAATTGAAGAAGTACAAATAAATTGGCATGAGAGGTAAGAAGGTGCATGATGATGAAGGCATTTAAAAACAGTTACAAGAAGCTGTTTATCCCATCTTTCATTTAATCTGTCCCAGGAAAGAGTGTTCATCATATCAGAAATGGGTGTTCTAATGTCCGCAGACAAAAGAATACGAGCAAGTTTGTTTTGTAGAATTTAGAGAGAATTATAATGTTCAGAAATGCAGTTTGACCAAACAGGACTGCAATAATCAAAATGTGGGAAAACCAATGCATTGACAAGTAAATTTAATGTGACTGGAGGAAGATAGAACTTAACTCTGCGAATGACACCAATACGTTTAGAAATAACAGAAGAAATATAATTAATATGCTCATTCCAAGTTAAGATTGGATCAAATATGACCCCCAAATACTTAAATTTATCAACCTTTTCGATAGACTCATTACCATAGATAAGTGAAATGTCATCAAAATTTTTTAATGTATGATTTGTTTCAAAAAGCATGAACTTAGTTTTCTTAATGTTAAGAGTAAGCTTGTTGATTTCAAACCACCAAGCAATTTTTAACCAGCTATCATTCATTTGAGACTGAAGAGTTTATGGGTCTGATGATTTAAAAAGCAAAGTGGTATCATCAGCATACATAACACATTTACAATCAATACATTCAGGAAGAGAATTAACATAAATTATAAACAACAGTGGACCTAAGGTCGAACCCTGTGGAGCCAGACTGGCAAGAGTTCAAAATACTGTATTCAGTGAAGAAATTGTAAAGTTGATCATGAACAGCTCGCTCGATAATCTTAGAAAGGACATGAAGCACAGAAATTGGTCTATAATTATTTACATCATAGTGACATACTTATCATCATCTTTATGAATAGGAGTAATTTTGGCTTGCTTCCAGTCATTTGGAAAACATGATGTAAAAAGCGAAAGATTGCAAATATAAGCCAGAGATTTACAAATAACTGGAGCAGCCAATTTCAAAAGCCTTACATCAAAATTACTAAAACCAGGTGATTTCTTGTTATTCATCTTACAGATTTCATCAAAGACAAATTCAGGTGTAATATAATCAAAACAAAATTGAGCATTAACAAGATTACCCAGAAACAAGAAAAGAGTTTCATAACTTGGATGCACATGAAGAAAGCGCTTTGTTACTATGTCCTAACAAGAAGAAGTCTTAGGTGCAGAACTTAGTATACATTCTGAAGATCTGAGTGTCCGTGTCCGGAGATCAAAATGATGGTGCGAGTCTGTAATGCTTCCTAAGATTGTATATACGTTGAGTGATTTCCATATGAGAAGAAGAATCTTTATACAGGCAACCAGTGAAGATTTTATTCCGCATTAGTTCAGTTCTCTCCTCACAAAACTTTAATTCATAGGGCTAACTTAATTTCAGCAACACATGATTCCAGTTTCCTCCATATAATAAATTCATCACAAGGTGAACTGAGATTATAAGAAAAATATCATTAATTTGTGTCACCTGCATAGATGTTTATATTAAGTCTATGACACGACATAGGGTTATAATATATGGTAAAAGTGCAGTGGCGCTAATAATGGTAGAACTAGGTTACATATTCGCTTTTACATTTACATTTACAGGCATTTATGGCGCCATTCTCCAAGATACGATGGCGCTTACAAAAAAGATACACAAAAGTCAAATAACAAGAGAACAGTTCAAGAAAAACAAACGAGTCTTTAGCATAGACTTGAACGCGGATGTTATGTCCACGGGTAGTGAATTCCATGCAATGTGAAATCTGTTTTCGCCAGTGATTCTGTGGCTGCGTCTTGGAATAGCGAGCCGGTTACTGCCAGGAGACGATCGCAAGGTACGAGGAGGAACATAAACGGCAAAAGTAGTCTGAGACGTAGTTGGAACTCAGTGGTTGCATGGACTTATACACTTCCAGAATGATTTCAAACATTACACGTTGGCGAACTGGAAGCCAGTGCAAGGTATTCAGGAGATTGGAAGCGTAGGTTCTATGACCAACTGCAAAAACCAGTCTCGCAGCATTATTCTGTAGGCGTTGCAGTCTTGTAAGATCTTTGCCGAATAATGAAGTGAAGAGTCCGTTGCAATAGTCTAGACGAAATGAAATGAGCGCAAACACTACAAGGTGGCAAGTGTCCTTGTCAATGAATTGACGAATACGCCAGAGATTGTGAATAAGTGAATGATAAACTGCGCATGTTTGGTTCAGAAGTGACTTTAATCTTTATCTCGAAATATTTGAAGGTTTCCGCATGATATGACATTTTTTATCTATTTGTAATCATCATAGAGGCCTAAAGACGTAAAAAACGTGACGTTTATCTTATCCAAATCGGTCGGCTAAGACTATCGCGAAGGTGTAAAGGAACGGATTTAGAGCTGAATTTATAGGTAAAATTAAGCCTACCGTCCAAGCATACATTTCTGGACCAACTGAAAAGGCACCACACTGCACCAGCAAACAAACAAAGGCTAAAGGCACCCAACAAAGGAAGTCCGTCAGAACCACAGCTGACATTTTAACAGCCATCCGTATTTCTCTACTTTTTGCTGTGCTTTGAACTTTAGCTGAAGAATCACGCGCAATTTCATATATGCGGATATATAATACAGCTATTGCCAAAAAGCATATCAGGTTGAGTCCAATAAACATGATAATTGATAAGTAACTGGCCAATATATGTCCCGAAATGTCAGAAACATGGTATGTAATAGATTCAATAAAATAGCTACTAGCGGATTTCCATCCACGGGAAACATCTGTGTATTCCTCAACAGTATCTTTACTACCGACATCGTACCGTGTGTAAAATTGTATACATGCCATGTAAACGAAGCCGACTCTTGTTTCTCTATGGCAACTACCCTTTTAACGATCGGTAAACCGACACATACTTCTGAAATATCGTAACCGCCTGGAACATATATTTCTAATATAATTGATCCTACAGAAAGCATCAATGAAACCATCCAACAAATAGAGAGACACAAATCTTCATCCTGGTGTAACCTAATCCACGGTGGATACCTAACGGGTATGCGACTCCAAGGTATCTATCAATACTAATAAGTGTAACTAAAATACCGACGCTTCACTTGAAAGAGTGGACAAAACAGACACTGCCTTGCAAAGATAGCCGTTAATCCACGCAACTGAAAAACTAGGAAAGTAATCGGCGTAATACAAATCCACAGAGGTTAAAATAACCATAGTAATTCCCATTAAAAGGTCCGAAAAGGCAAGATTTAATATCAGTGCATTTTGTACCTTGTTATCCAGTTTCGAAACAAATCGTTGTCCGATGGCACATATATTAAAACCAACTGCAAACAAGCCGATAAACCACATAGTCAATTGCAACATTATATTGGGTAGCATTCGCTTACACGTCATGTACGAGGGCCGGGCAGTACCTGCGCGGCATGTAATATTTCTACTCATAAAACAACATGGGGCGTATTCATCAACAAAAATCGTCATGTTACTCAAACCAGAAAACGACTTTATAGTTAAAGACTTAAGAGAATTACCCCGTAAATCACAATCGATCTTATGTTGCCCTCTTTTCGACCCATTGTGATTCAATACATCTTGAATACGATTATTTGACAAATTTAAGATACTCAAATGTGCGGTATTCTCTAATATATTTGCTTCAAAGTGTTTTAGTTTGTTATGTTGAAGTTTCAATACAGCAAGACGTTTCAATCCAATAAAGGTATCACTAACAAGTTCGGAAATGTTATTATTGGACATGTCGAGGATTGAAAGACTGTTTAAGTTTATGAAAACACCTTTCTCAATCTTAGAAATGTTATTTGAATTAATGTAAAGAACCTTAAGACTATAGAAATCCTGAAATGCTCCTGTAGGAAGCAGTCTAATACTATTATTTTGTAATGTCTACATTTTTAATTTTTCAAACCGTCGAAAGCTACCAAAACTTGATTCTGAAAGGATGTTATTTTGAAGATACAGCTTTACCAAATTGATGCACTGACAAACAGGAGGCAACATGGTTAAAATGTTGTTTTCTAAGCGCAGCATTTGCAAAGACACCAATGGTGTAAAGATATTCATAGGTAAACTAGCTATTTCATTGGAATATAACTCTAGGACACGTAGCTTCTTAGTTACGCTAAACATGTTCTCAAAAGGTATACAATATGGTTATTTCCAGTCAACATAATTTCCAAACCGTGGAGTGAGTCAAGAATGTCAACTGTAATTTCTTTGAAGTAATTGTCAAATATAGTCAAAGTTTTTAAATTAACAAGTGTGTCTAATATACCATCAGGCAGAATAAATAGCTTATTGTTCGCAATTGAAAGGATTTTTAGTGCCGTATTTGATGCGAATACATTGGGTGGCAATATTTCTAAGTCATTATCATTCAGAAGTAAGAATTCTAAGACTGTCAAAGCTTGAAAACTTGAATTTTGCATAACCTGCAACTTATTCCAACCTAAATCAAGTTTTATAAGCTTCTGAAGTGTATCAAATATTCCTAGCGGTAATTCACTTAACTCATTGTCACCCATGATTAGCAGTTGTAATGCGGTAAGATCACGAAAAGTTTCGTTATGTAGCATAGAAACTCTATTATAATCCATGAAAAGAACAACTAATTCGAATTTATTATGAAAAACGTTAGTGGGTATAACAGATAATACATTGCTTGAGATGTCAAGCATTGTCAATTTAATCGACGCAAAAGAACTGGTTTCTAAGGAAGTATATCTATTTTCAGAGGCAAACATATATTTCATGTTTAGCAAATTTGAAGTATTCGGAAACCTTATCATTTTATTGTTGGCAATGCTTAAATGGTATAGTTGTAAGTTCGAAGCAAAAATAAATTCTGCCAATTCTACTAAGAAATTGTGATCTAATTGCAACTCTTGTAAATCAACGAGATCTTGGAAAATGTTGTCAGACAAAGTTGTAAGTTGATTGTGAGATAATAAAAGTTGTCCTAGCGCAGTCGGCCGACTAAAAATATCTGCCGGTAGACTATCCAGATTGTTGTGTCTAAGCTTCAATTTAAAAAGCTTTAAAGTGCTATTAAAAAGCACTATAGGAGTTGACGATATGCTGTTATCATTTGCATACAATACTTCTAGCTGTACTAAATTTAATATTGGTAACCTTGTTAATCTATTGTCAGACATGTTCAGCAATTCTAACATTATAAGATCCTTGAAAATGTCATCTGGTAAATCTGTTATCTCATTAGAATTTAAATAGAGATAAGTTAACAAAGTGCGAGGTTCCTAAACACCTGAGATGTTAATGCAATGAGGTTATTGTGTCCCAAATGTAGTATGTCTAGATTTACCATAACGTTAAAAATCCCTCTGGTAGATCAGTGAGACTATTATGCCAGAGATACAGAGAGGACATATCTGCACTAAGATTGAACATTTCGGCTTGCAATGAGGTCAAATTATTATCTCTAACAAATAATCCCTTCAGTGTTGAAGTTATAAATGTCGGCAATTTAGTCAAATAATTGTAAGACAAATCAAGAAACTCTAAGTGAACAAGATTATTAAAGATATCACTTGGTAAAGTTACAAGTTCGTTAAAAGCTAGGTGTAGATCTGTTAGGACTGTTAACCCACTAAAAACACGTGACGGTAAGGTACTGATATTGTTATAACTCATGTCTAAGTACCGAAGATTCAAAGCGGAATTGAAGATGCTCTCAGTTAGTGATGTTATGTTATTCCTATCTATAAAAATATACCTAATATTAATCTGATCATCGAGAATATTTGTAGGCAACGTGGTCAGTCTATTGTAACTTAAACTTAACCACCTCAATTTGTTCAGGCCATGGAAAATATGTAAAGGCAAAACACGAATCCTATTGCGAGCCAGTTCCAACTTATGTACGGACTTAAAACACCAAAACGCTTCTGGTTCAATCGTATTTATGTAACGACGGTAAAACGATAAACCCGCAGTGTTTGGATCACAAATAAGCAACATTCTCTCCGTTTCCTCTTGGCATTTGCTTGCAAAGCTTTTGTGACCTAATGAACAAGTGCAATTTTCAAGACAGTCGACGTCATACCAGTACATGTATATTTGAAAGATGTCAGAATGTAAAATCTGAAGTGGTATTGGATACGGGCTGAGATAGACTCGTCGGACTCCTTGATATTCAGTGAGATTGCAATTAGCTTGTTGAATATCAATTGTATCACTAATATGATCGTGAGAAGTGATGGTAAATTCGATATACATCATAGAAAAATGAAAAATTAGGGATGTCCCTACTAGTGTGGCTCTACAAGGATCGAGCGGGAATGAGAAGTAACTGACATTTTTCGTATAGGGTACTAAGCCACTGGATTCTGAGCTTGTACCGTTGACGTCAATTTGTTCCATAATAAACGTGGAGTAATTGTAATTTGCTTCTATATGTTGTATGTCGATTATAAACCGAGAACGAGAAAATGCGTTAACCGTAATAGTACATTCTAATTCGGTACCAGCACGAAACCGTTTGGTTTTACTATTCACAGAATGATATGTCTTAGAACAAGCATTCTCTCTGGAGTGTAAGCCATGGTTTACATCATACAAATCAAATAGGGATGTCGTCCAAAACGACATTAAAGCATCGTCATTGACATATGAAGGCAAGTATGAATCCATGCAGCTCTCAATGTCTCTTGGAAAAGAAAGTAAAAGTAACCCTAAATAATAGAGAACGCGAATATGGGGACACGTCATCGTTCAGCGTCGGTTTATCACGGTATGATCGTCACTGATGAGTGGCCTGATCTGTGAACTGAAAACAAAAGGAACATATCGTCACTGGGCGGGAAAAACCTTATATGTATTCTTTGCCCTTGAACATGGATGAAGTAAACCATTCAATATAAAGTCTACACCTACAAGGCTTTATCCATTTTCAAGGGCCAAAAGTAAATGTGAGGTGTTTCCTGCATGTACTTTTGGCCCTTGAACATGGATGAAGCAACCTATAAAGACTACACCTACAAGGCTTTATCCATGTTAAAGGGCCAAAAGTACATAATGAGGTTTTCCCACCCAGTGACGATATATTCCCTGTTATTATCATAAGCACTACATGTAGTTGAAGTTTTGCACACTGCTGAATATCATGTTAATATTAACCGTTCAAGAGCGATTGGCTAAAGCGAGCGCTGGTAGCGATCATGATAAGTGAATTTACATACAGTCAGCCCAGTTGTTTTAAAAACGTTTTAAAAACGTTTTAAATAAGTTATTCTGTCGGTCCGTGCCACGTCACTTCCGGTTGATGATGCGATTCACGGTCGAGTGAAAACAAGTCCCTGATTCGATTTTTGTTGATGATTTCTGTCATTGGTGTTATGTAAATTTCGATCGCAAATAGTCAGTGGAATCAAACAACCGTTTCTAAGTCTTCAGAGTGGAAGAAACATACTTGATTTACCGTTTATATACTGACAAACTTAAAATTAAATTCCATGGTCGAGTGTCGTTTTTTCCGAAAGTGAATGTCAATCCAACAACATCGCTATGTAGCCTCCTTCACAGCCGGTTTCTGTTGTTCATAACAAACCGTGAGCCACATGCAGTTTGGGCCCGAGACTAGAGATAACCCGGATGTTGGACCGACAGAATATTTTGGCTTTTGGTTTAGGTAAAAACGTTTTAATAACATTAAAATGTCGAGTTATATAAAGGTCATGATAACGTTTTTAAACGTTTTGTATGAAAACACACTACAACAATATTTTGAAATGTTTTCAAAAAATGTAATTGTAAACTATTTTGCAAACATTTTTGCCAAATATTGTGTCAATACTAAAAATAACATTATGTTGAAATATTTGAACCCAGCAAACACAGAAATGTTCTTAAAATGTTTTTTTCAAAACCTTTTAATAGCATTTAAATGTCGGGTTATATAGAGGTCATGAAAACGTTTTTAAAACGTTATTGAAAATATTTTTGGCAAAAATTTTTCGCAAAATATTTTTTCAACCCCAAAATAACATTCTGTTTAGAAAGTTTTGTATGAAGTTTTCAAGAATGTTTTTGGAATGTTATTAAAACGTTTTTATACCATTTATATAACCCGACATTTAAACGTTTTCTGTAAAACATTTTTGTTTGCTGAGCAGTAGATCATCAAAAAAATGTTTTTAAGGTTATGAAAACGTTTTATACTCTTAAGGGTAGACGAGGTATTGTTGGTCGAAGCAACCTAAAAATCGATTTTCATTATCTAGATACAATATATTATTGAAAAATAACACCTTGATGTTTTGCAAAAGTTCATTCTGCAAATCATATACTTTGCAAACTTGCTTAATTTATTGTTGTTAATGAGTTATGTACGTTTTACAAAAGTGTTGTTGTTTCAGTTACAACGTAACTCAAGAACCGCAGCACCTATAAAAGTATATCTGTGATATTTGAATTCTTCTACACACTCGCTATGAATTGAGCAATACAGTTTTTTGCCAAAGCTCACTACCATTCGTAAGATGCTGTGAACTACCAAATCACAACAGTTTAAAATAATTAATAACCTTAATATACCCTTTATATAACCCGACCGTCATTTAAACATTTTTTTCATTTTTTTTTTTTTTGTGGCCCTTTTTTTGGTGATTGAGAAGCAGAAATATTAGCAGCATCAACGAAAACAAAACTAGTAACAACAGGTTCCTAATCTCTTTTATTAGACCAAGGAAAAACACACGAAAACACGTCTGAAACCTTATAATGTTTTGTTGTATTACTGAAGTTGAACAGAGTTGAACAAAGCGCTGTGCGCGATATTTTCTGGCGATTGAGAAGCAGAAATAACAGCAGCAGCAACGACAATAACAACAAAAGCACTAACAGGCCCCTTCTCTCTTTTTAGACCAATTAAAAAACACACGTAAACACGCGACGCGTAAGTTGAACAGTTGAACAAAGCGCTGTGCGCGATTTCTTTCATTTCTTTTTTTTTTTCTTAATTTGTGGTTCTTTCTTTTCTGGAGATTGAGAAGCAAAAATGACAGCAGCATCAACTACGACAACAACAAAAGTAGCAACAACGAAAATGATTGAAGTACAAATAGAATACATAAATTTCCTAATTTAAGGGTAGACTAGGTATTGTTGGTCGAAGCAGCCAAAAAATTTTGTTATCTAAATCAATATATTTAGTTAGGAGAAAAACTTCAATTTGATGACCACTCTCTGGCTAGTAAGGTTTGACGATTAATTCTTGAAAAATTTAGTTTTGAACAAGAGGACCTAATTTTTGCGAATTTAAAAAAAAAATCGAAATTATTTGATATCAGAAGGACATTCTTCGTATTCAGAATGCAATTCGGTATGTCTGATGTGCTCTATAATGTCCCACAATAAATACTGTCCAAACGTCCATACACCATCCCTTTAAATAGACATAAATATTTGATTACTTACCGATAGTTTGAATCAAACAATTTTATTTCTCAATAAGATGATGTTAAACAACAAGACGATATTACTTCAAACATGATCATAACGCTGTACTATGCAAGTTAAAAATCATATGAGAGGAAATTTGCAACGGGAAGAGTATTACTTATTATTTTGTTCCGAGAATGCAAAAGACGGAGCTCAGAGATGAATAAGTAGTCAAGTGCGAAATGCACTTTATATTTTATATTGAATTTAGCTTGATGGCGAAGATAAGTGGTTTGAGACTACTTAAGCCTCTCAGAGCTCAGTCTTTTGCATTCACTATGGTCCACATGGCCTCATCCCAATGGCATTGTTCAATAACCTCAATAAACCAATCATAGTGCAAAATGTGACCTCAAGTTGCAGAGTATGAATTTTTGTACCCAAATTTTCAAAGGTCATTCAATGAATGTATATACGAATATATTGGGGTTAAAGAACTGTGCCCTGATAGATAAGCATGTTGTGGATCCCAGTGCTAGTGATTTGATCATCTTTGAGTATAATTTCTTTGGTTATTAAGGGTATACGAGATATTGTTGGTCGAAGCAGCCAAATAAAATCGATTTTCAGTATCTGAATCATTATATTATTGAAAAATAATACTTTCGTGTTTTGCAAAAGTTCATTCTACAAAGCATATACTTTGAAAACTTGCTTAATTTATTGTTGTTAATGAGTTATGTACGTTTTACAAAAGTGTTGTTGTTTCAGCCCTCTTTACAACATAACTAAAGAACCACAGGACCTACAAAAGTATATCTGTAATATTTGAATTCTTCTACACGCTCGCTATGAATTGAGCAATGTAATTTTTGCTAAAGCTCACTACCATTCGCAAGATGCTGTGAACTACTTTTTTTCTGCTGATTCGACCAACAATACATCGTATAACCTTAAAGTTTTTTTTTTTTTTATATTTTTTATGAACGAGGGTCATTCAAAAAGTTCTACCCCACCCTTATATCTCAGTTATTGCATATAGTAGCTCTTTCATATTTTGCATGAATGTAACCTAGCGTCTTATCTAGTTTGTGAGAAAATTTGGTTTCATATCTTACATTTGCTGTAGACAGAGTAAAAATTTAATTAGGATTCTGTGTCACGGAAATGAAGAAAATATGTACATAATTATATCTACAAAGAAGACATAAGTAGACCAATTGAAGTGGTCGTAATATACCATTTGGTCACTTCAGTTTGCGTAAATTGAAGCTGACATAAAGAAAATATTGAAAATCATATAAATGGTAAAAAAGCTGGTTCACTTCAACAAAAAACGTTGATTTTAGCGAAGAAAAAATAAGAGCTGATAAGAACTGTTGTTTTTCTTAAAAAATCCAAAAAGACATTTATGCAGAAATTTGATGTATTAGAAAAAAGGGCTTATCAGGAGCATTTTAAATAACCTACCATGAAAATATCACTTGGTAATTAAATACCAAAACGTCAATGAAACTAATTTGCAAATACCAAGTGCAAAAAGTTGTTGGTGTCTTTTCTTTTAACTTTACAGAACTTCAAATACACTTCATATAGATGGGCCCAAGCAAATTCCCATGTTCTAAAAGACCACCATACATAACAGGAAAAATTGGATGCTGGCATAATTTTTTCTTGCTGTTGGTTACACATTTGATGTTGTTTCAGTTACAATCTGTTAGCATAATCATAACACTTGCATATCGAGCTAATCGTGTATCACGGATGGATACACACATATTTTCATGTAAATGTTTTACGATATTTACCGTTTCCGGTGTATCAAATCTAATAAATTTTTGATGCTGAGATCACCTAAAAAACCTGAAAAAGGTATCAATATACATTTGCCCTCATTTGTAGGTGACATTTCAATGTATAATCAGGCTGTGTTTGAAGAAGCTACAACTTACAGGACCAAAGTTATTATTGAAGTCCGAATTAAAAAAACCCAGAAAGACTAGTTTGCGTATGACGCCCTGTCAACAAGACCAAAAATGCCGTACAGCAACCAATCATGTTGCGCCGTTGCCCTGATGTCAGACGCAAACTAGTCTTTTTAATTCGGTCTTCAATTATATAATAGCGGAGGTATAACTTCTTAAATGACCCTCGTACAATTAAGGGGTGGGGTATGAACGTTTGGACAGTATTTATTGTGGGACATTAGAGCATATCAGACATATCGAATTGCATTCTGAATACGAAGAATGTCCTTCTGATATCAAATAATTTTGATTTTTTGACATTCGCAATGTAATACACATTTTATGGCAAATCATTAAAATTGATATTTTGATATTTAACAGTACTTGAAGTAAACTTTATAAATCTGATGATTTATACTTGAAGTGTATGTAGGGGGGATGAAAAGCAGACGATCAATTGAAAATTTTGACCTTTCGTATTGAAGATATGGATTTTTCCCCAAAACACACACAAAAAAGGTCTTTTGGGAAAAAAATCCATATCTTCAATGTAAAAGGTCAAAATTTTTAATTGATCGTCGGCTTTTCCTCCCAGCTACATACACTTTAAGAATATATCATTAGATTTATAAAATTTATTTCGAGGACTGTTATATATCAAAAATTTGAAAATATCAAATTTTAATAATTTGTCATAAAATTTGTATTATATCGTGAATTTCAAAAATGAAAATTATTTGATATCAGAAAGACATGCTTCGTATTCAGAATGCAATTCGATATGTCTGAGGTGCTCTCATGTCCCACAAAAAATACTGTCGAAACGCCATAAACGCTCATTCTAGATCCCTTAAGCCAAAAGCTTATTACCGTAAAAATTCGATACTAAGCATATGTGCCTATTAACGAGTTGCTCGGACAAAACGATTTCTTTTTTGGTAGTTTGTTATACTTTTTCATTGTTTCTTTTAATTTACTAATATCTATAACACAGATATTTATAAATGAAAAGAAAAAAATGCAAAAGTTTACCTACCTACATACATCGAATGTATGGAGCCGGTATGTACAGGGGTGTGTGAGTAAGGCTTGTCCAATTGTCAAAAGCCGTAACTCACACATACGATGGGTGTACCCAACTACCCAAAAAATGTGTCCTTGTCCGAGCAACACGTTAATAGGCACATATGCTTATTATCGATTTTTTACGGTATTATAAATGTACTAAAAAATAAATAGCTTTAGCCTACCGTAAACGAAAAATCTTGACTCAGTTATTACAGATCTCCCTCTCAAGTTATCCCGGATTTCAATTACACCACACTTGCATCTGAATTGTATTTTATGTGTGGAAACTCTCATGGTTCTGGCACTTAAATACTTTTGTAGAAGGAGATGGTTGGGTCGACTTTGAATCGCAGGCAAATGAATAATTTGATGATATTCAAGTCATTCGCAATTAGATCGTAATGCGATTATGTACATGATTTCTGAATGTTTCTGAATTCTTTCCCTGTCTGTATTTTGTGATGTCCAGAGGCCAGAGAAGGCGGGAGACGTGGATGGGGTAGGTACGCGGAAGCTTTTAAGATGCATGGATTTTACCTTAAATTGTGAAATGCTTTACAGTGGCGTACCGTGGTTGCCCCAACCAGGGGGGGCTGAAGAAAAAACAATTTTGCCGCCCCTTCCTTAACAGCCCGAAAAGGTTGACCCAATTTTTTTCACGGTCGTTTGAAAAAGTGAAGAGCAAAAAAGAAAAAAAAAGAAAAAAAAAAGAAAAGGAATTTAGGCGATAGCGCCCTAAAAGCAACCTTTTTTCAAAATTTTTTATGCTTTTTCAATTTTTTGCGCCCTTTATTGTTTGCTAATCCATTTTGCCGCCCCATTCGTTTTTGCCGCCCCTGTTTTTGCCGCCCTTCTTCTTCCGCAGCCCCTTCGTTTTTGCCGCCCCTACTTCGACCCCGGCGGGCTGGCGCCCCCAAAGCCCCCCCCCCAAATACCCGCATGCTTTATACTTTCAAATTATGAATTTTACCTTAAAATGATTGAGGGTCGTTCATGGACACAAGTTCCGGAGCTACCGATGCCTTAAATTATTTGTGCTATTTATATTATAATTATAAATTCTAAAAATCCGTTAATTTTTTTTTATTATGGTTAGTAATATAAGGTGTGTGTTTAGCTAGAGGATTAGATGCCGTTTTCTCCCGTTACCAGCTCCAAGTACAGGGAATACAATCTGTATAAAAATACAAGAAAAAAACCTAAGAATGCGTTTTGCACAATTACGACTTGAACCGTAGGGGTGTGGCAATGAAGATGAGAGAATTTTATATTTGCAGTGTTTTTAAGTATTTAATGGATAACTTAAGAGCAAGCCAAATCTAAGTATTAAACGCGTGATTTCGTAAGGATAGTTAAAGAGCAAAATTTTCGTTATTGATGGGTCAAATCAACCGTGATGAATGACTTTGACCATGACTTTTCATACTTTTTCTCAAAATTGATAAAAGTACGATATTGCTAATGAGAAATATCACCCGTTGTAAAGAGCTATTGTAGTAATAGATATCTAAGGGAAATTACACTTAAGATTTGTGATTTAATCAGGATTTAATACTACTCCCGAGGCCTCAAAAAAATGGTACAAATTTTTTGTGATTAAAAAAATATTATCATGTTTTACTAAATAAAACATATAGCTCAATCCTAACTTTAGAAACAGAGGACAAAACATGCGGTTATAGGGTATTATTTTGCATGCTGTGTGCTAAATACATGTTGTCAGGCTTTTACCACTACGCCAAAAAGTAGACCCACGTTTAGAGTGATATAGTTAACCTGTCTGGTGTATACTGTGCATGTTAAATAAAGTATAGGGCTTGAATTAATAATTTCTGATACTTCTGGCGAGATGTCACATGACAATTCTCAAAATAAAATATATTGATATTAATCCGTGATGTTATAAGGCCCGCCGATGACGAGCTGATCAAAGTATAGTCTGATATCAGTCTGATCCTGTTAGCAATCACGTTATCTCTTTATAACCAATTCATAACCTCCGCGTATCACACCACAAGTGCACCCCAATCAAATTGCTTGTTACACGATACACGCACACAGGCGCGGAGGTTATTGATATCCATCAATGACCTCCGCGTCTTCATTTGCATACATGTACGATGACGTAGTATGGCAACAAGCGGCAGATTTACTTGATTTGGGCCCTGAATCTGATTAAAATTCGCTAGCGCCAAATTCAAAATGGCGACTAGTGCCAAAAAGTAGACAAACCAAGCGACTTGGGCGACATCTCCCGAGCAACCAAAGTGTGAACAATATCGAGAATTTAATGCTAGAAATATCCATAATACACTAAATGAGAATAACACGGTATATTTAAAATAACCCACATACCCTTGTTGTATCATGACCAGGAAAATAATAAAAATATTACCACTGAAATCATGAGTTTTGTCCGGGTTTTATTTCCATAGTGATTTTGTTCCACTCGTAAGCTTCCCGACATCCGAAGCAATATGGAGCCGGTATCCGAAACCGAAGATAATAATCTTAGTTTTCCAGAGTTTTTTACCGGTTTTGAGCTAGATAATCTCTGGGAGTCTTGGGACAATGACGCAGTTTTAACATCCATGCTAGATTTGAATCCTATTCCGACTCAAAATGACCAGAAGAATGAGGAAAACTCGGCTCCATCGCCCAAGAAAGCACGATTCGCTTCATGTAGTGAAGATGATCTGGTAGCGTTGGAAACGGCAAGACATGAGAAGAAAACAGTAGACTCCACTATATGGGCAGTTCGTTTGATAAAAGGTAGTTGACACATGATCATAAATCTATGTACTGTGTAGTGATAATTCCACTGAAAAAGGTTAATCCACACCAAATAAAATCCACAACAAACAAGTAAACACGGACGTAAATACCGCAACATTTTGTATTGGGCTACCCACTCGCGGGTTTGGCAACCCTGTGTATGTTGTGCGTGTACATCGACGTGCATGTTGATGTGCATGTTTACGTGATTTTGTACACTGGAAATCCTAAATAAGGGACTGTGCAATTATAATTAATATGAGCCCTGTTAGGGAGAGTAAAATCAGAATTTTTTTGACACGACCCTACTCCCCATCCCACTTTTGGGTGATGACCAGAGCAATGAAATTTGGAACCCAACAATTTTGTCATGTAAAAAAAAAAGTCTAAAAAAAGGGGAGGGGGAGAAAACTAGACCTGAGCTGAGACAAATATAAAACTAGAGTAGGCCTACGACACCATTTATCATTATCAAAAGATAACATTTTGTTTACAAAAATATTAACATGAGTGTAAAACAAAAAACAAAATCAAGCTTAATAAGGCAACAAAAAACACCTTGTTCTATGAGTCGACTGACCGACAAGTAGGGTCGGTCAGGCTAAAGTAAAATTACCCAAAAAATTCAAAAAAATATGAAAAATCTGAAATGTTTGGCATACATATTTTCTACGGCAGATTTACATGATTTTAGCAATTTTATTTTTTAATTCTCCAAAATGCAAATTCTGGGTCGGTCAGGCTCGTAGAACAGGGTGTGTTTTTTTGTCGCCTAAATGCGAGTATATGAACAATTTCCTAAAACGCCATTATTTGAAAACTAGGCCTACTGCCCAAATCATTAATCAGTTCTCTTTCTTTCTTTTTGTTTACTTTCATAAATCTTGCAGAATGGTGCAAATCGATTGACACATCTGACGCTTTCGAGCAACTTCCTGAACCGCAGCTCTGCCAGCTTTTAAGGAAATTCTATGGAGAAGTTCGCAAAACCAATGGGGAAAAGTACTCAAAGTCCAGCTTATGCAACATTCGTGCTGCAATTCAGCGCTACCTCAGTTCCCCACCCAACAATCGCAAGATCAACATCTTAAAGGGAGAAAGTTTCGCTGCAGCAAACAACGTGTTTGACGGTGGACTAAAAATAGCAAAGCGTAGCGGAGAAGACAAGACCCAGAGTTATCCAGAAATTTCGGAAGAAGACATGCAACAGTTGTTCGATTCCGATGTCTTTGATATCAATACACCCCTAGGCCTTCAAAGATTGGTGTTTTTTAACATCCAATACATGTTCTGTCGACGAGGCCGGGAAGGTCTGCGCACCTTAAAGAAGAATGACTTTGAAGTTCTGAAAGACGCAGCAAATAAGGAATATCTCACCTTAAGTTACAACGAGCACCAGAAGAATCACCCCGCAACAATCAATGAGAAATTCAACAGCAAGAAGAAGTTGTATGCAACAGAAGACATCTTCTGCCCAGTCAAAACATTCAAATCATATGTCTCAAAGCTAAATCCTAAATGTGACGCCCTATATCAGAGGCCTAAGAAATCTGCATCTCCCAAGAGTTTGACCTGGTACGACAACATGCCCTTAGGTCATAACACTCTGGGATCCATGATGAGGAACATCTCTATAGATGCTAAGCTGAGTAAGATCTACACAAACCACTCTATCAAAGCCACAGCGATCAGAGTGTTGTCCCATGCTGGGGTATCCGACAGAATGAGATGTAGCCTCTCGGGTCATCGCAATGCAAGCAGCTTGAGCATCTACTGCAGTGATGCATCTGATGGTCAAAAACGGGGGATGACTTCAATCCTTGCAAGTGGTAGGAAAAGAGCTTCGGCACCAGCTAGTACAGTTGCACGAGCACCTGAAGAAGAGAATGTTGTAACAACAAGCATCCAACAACAGCAAACAGCGTCTGCCATGTCTACTGTACCAACATCCTGCATGCAACCGACTCGTACCCCCCTTCGCACATTAGCGCCATCAGTCAACACGCAGAATCTGCAGCTCAGTCAACCATCAAGATCAATTCATTTCGCTTCCACTTCCAGCGCAACCACAAGACCACCTACATCTTGCATGCAACCTCCTCCACCTACCAGTGTTGCACCAAGACCACAGGTTAATCAGCAGCAGGCTCAATCGTTTCCTCTTGCCAGTCTTGGTCATCTGTTTGCCAATTGCAACTTTCAAGGGGCAACCCTTAACATTACCTTCAAAAACAACTGAAAAGGACAACCCTTGCTTAAATAGGACCATCAAAAACAACTATAAATAGAGATTGCATCCATATACATGCCATGATGCCATATCATTTCAAATTTTAAATGAATAGAAATTATTAATCCTAGACCTAGCAAAAGCTGGATTAGGCCTAGCCTAGGCTAGGCCTATTTTGTATATAATTATTATGATATTGAATATTGTATATATTTTATATTGACTTGGGTTTTGTTGCCAGAGTATAAAATTGTTTAACTTTGGTCATAATGTGAACCAGTGAAGTTTTAGTACCATTCCTGACTTCTGAAATTCAACATTAGTTAAAAAAGATTGTAAATTTTGTATAGGGCCTGTCTAGTAGGCCTACTGATTTTAGTGTTTGGTGAAATTTAAAATGTATGCATGAAATTAAATTTCAACAAAACAGTAGCATGCATGCATGTGCTACCATAGTAAACTAGAAAGATAAAATAAATGTATGGTAAATGTAAATACAATACAGCTGACAATAGTGTACGTAGATCTGTAACTTGCTTAAAGTTAATTTGTCAAGTCTCACATGCTCAGTACCAGGTATGTTATGTTTGTGTAAACAAATACTAACATGGTAAACAGATCTACATTGTACACATGTACATTTTGTTTAAATTTTTAATTTCAAACATTGATTCGTTTAAAATTTAATATTTCTATTTTCCAGCAAATTTGGGATCTTACCTGAATGGCAAAAATATTGTATATAAATTCATGAATTTATTAATATGTTGATGTTTTCTGTGTATTATAGTACATGCACTTACCAATGTATTGCCATTGATTTGTATTCCTGACCTGATTGAATTTTGTCTGGTTTGGTCACACGTGCGATGTCATGAACATTCCATGAATTTTGACTGAGTATTTCCTGGCATGCTGATCTGGTGTACATAATATTCCACACAATATATTCCACAGTAAAAACATGAGAAAAGGTTTGACAGGTACCTTCAGAAATATAATTTATACTCCATGGAACCAGCTGGATGCCGGATGAGCTGTAGTAGCTCACATGAGTAGCTGTACTGTAGAGTAGTCATGGTAGTAGTGTTTATGTAAATGCAAACACAATGCATGAAATGATGAATGGAGAGCTTTGAACTCTTGAACTTGGAAACTTGTACTTGTACAAAAATGTGTAGAATCACTCTCATGACTGTTGAAACCCATGATTATATCCCGAGTTATACAGTGCTTTGATCTGAGGCTGAAGATGGCTGTACAGTGCAGTAAATTTTAACCAGTATTATCCATGGTATTATTGACAAAACGTGTGTAGTCTCGTGTGATTTCTTCGCGTTCCGTTGCATGCAAAAGTTTTCCCCGCGAAGTCTGATCCAAGTTTGGCCAGATCTAGCAAGATGATAAATGCATTCCCCTCAGGCAAATGTCCATTAAACTCAATACGAGATGACAAAAACACATAAATGTTACTGTTGGATACATTCCAAAACATTAATTAGAATGAAAACAGTTCAAAAGGATCAATCGAACATAGTTGTTTTGGTTCAAACTGACAGTAACCACATGTTCAGCGCACAGCGTAAATTCTGTGAGCGCCAGGTCAGCGCAATGTAAAATGGCCCCGTACCATGCATTTTAAATTCATCCAATTAAAATGTAACGATCGTTGTGATTGGACAGATGGTTACAGTTTTGTATGTAAATGAGGTATTTAAACTCGTGACGTAGAGGGGAATACCCCAATTAACTGGGTTGCTGTATTCTTTTTGAGGGGTGTTTCCATTATTAGAGTCAGATGGGCTGAAAATAATTGCCTTTTATTTCTTTAAAAAATACACAAATTTTAAATTTTACAAACAAAAAGTCGGTTATGAATGATGTTGGTCACCTCGCGCGTTGTATTATTCGGTCCTTGTGTCATATTTGAGACTTGGTTGTTTTTATTCCGAGGAATGCCCCAAGGGCGAAGCCCGCGGGGCATTCCGAGGCTCTGCGACTATTTATGCCTATCAGAAGTTTAATCTTTTTGCTTTGACAATCTGTGGGCATAATTTCTTTGATTAAAGTTACTTCTTATAAACGAGGGTCATTCAAAAAGTTCTACTCCACCCTTATATCTCAGTTATTGCATATAGTAGCCCTTTCATATTTTGCATGAATGTAACCTAGGGTCTTGTCTATAACTGTGAGATTTGTTATTTTATTTTATTTGCAAATATGGTGTAATATTTACTCAAGCGTACGTTTGTAAAAGAAAAACAATGATAAAGGGCGCTTTTTAAAATAATGCTTTTCAATTTTGACTGCGGATACTTGTTAAATAATCAATTTGAGACTAGGCTTTCACTAAGGCGCCATTTCACATTGGCAAACGCAGTAAATTGCTGCATTATTTTTGCAAAATCTGCTCAGTTATCTCTATTTTGTAGATTTTAGCTTCCTTAGCAGTTTATTTTGGTGATTTTCGACAATTTTAGCCGATTGATCAAAATTTGAAACAATTTTGTAAAATTTACCTGAATTTGCTGTGATTTATCAAAATTTAACACGATTCTTAGTGGTAGGTCACAATTTAGCACAATTTTCGGCTATTTACTGTAATGTCCAGCAATATTATTGTCAGTTTTGGGCGATTTTACCGCGTTTTCCCATGTGAAATGGGTCCTTCAATAAAATATTAAATTTAGGGGAAAAACATTGATTTTTTGAATATACAATGTACCTGTATAATCGCCATTAGGATTTGGGTTCAATCGCTGAAGGCAACAATTTTTTGGCCTTACTCTAAGAAACACAAATGAGTTTTGTCCCCTCTTTACTCTTAGGAACACAGAAGAGTTTTGGCCCCACTTTACTGTAAGGAACACAGACGAGTTTTGGCCTTTCTTTACTCTAAGAAACACAAATGAGTTTTGACCCCTCTTATACTCTATAAGGAACACAAAAGAGTTTTGGCCTCTCTTTACTCTAAGGAACACAGAAGAGTTTTGGCCCCGCTTTACTGTCAGAAACACAGACGAGTTTTGGCCTCTCTTTATTCTAAGAAACACAAATGAGTTTTGGCCCCTCTTTACTCTAAGGAACACAGACGAGTTTTGGCCTCTCTTTACTCTAAGAAACACAAATGAGTTTTGGACCCTCTTTACTCTAAGAATGAGTTTTGGCCCCTCTTTACTCTAAGGAACACAGACGAGTTTTGGCCACTCTTTACTCTAAGAAACACAAATGAGTTTTGGCCCCGCTTTACTGTAAGGAACACAGACGAGTTTTAGCCCCTCTTTACTCTAAGGAACACAAAGAGTTTAGTCCCTTCTACTCTAAGGAACACAGCATAGTTTTGGCCCCTCTTTACTCTAAGGAACACAAATGAGTTTTGGCCCCTCTTTACTCTAAGGAACACAGAAGAGTTTTGGCCCCGCTTTACTGTAAGGAACACAGACGAGTTTTGGCCTCCCTTTACTCTAAGAAACACAAATGAGTTTTGACCCCTCTTTACTCTAAGGAACACAAAAGTGTTATGGCCTCTCTTTACTCTAAGGAACACAGAATAGTTTTGACCCCTCTTTACTCTAAGGAACACAGAATAGTTTTGGCCCCTCTTTTCTCTGAGGAACACAAAAGAGTTTTGGCCCCACTTTACTCTAAGGAACACAGACGAGTTTTGGCCCCACTTTACTCTAAGGAACACAAAAGAATTTAGCCCCTTCTACTCTAAGGAACACAGAAGAGTTTTGGCCCCTCCTTACTCTAAGTAATAGAAATGAGTTTTGGCCCCTCTTTACTCTAAGAAACACAAATGAGTTTTGGCCCCTCTTTACTCTAAGGAACACAGAATAGTTTTGGCCCTCTTTACTCTGAGGAACACAAAAGAGCCTTGGCCCCACTTTACTCTAAGGAACAAAGACGAGTTTTGGCCCCACTTTATTCTAAGGAACACAAAAGAGTTTAGCCCCTTCTACTCTAAGGAACACAGAAGAGTGTTGGCCCCTCCTTACTCTAAGGAACACAAATGAGTTTTGGCATCACTTTACTGTAAGGAACACAAATGAGTTTTGGCCCCTCTTTAATCTAAGGAACACAGAATAGTTTTGGCCCTTTTACTCTAAGGAACACAAAAGAGTTTTGACCCCACTTTACTGTAAGGAACACAGACGAGTTTTGGCCTCTCTTTACTCTAAGAAACACAAATGAGTTTTGGCCCCTCTTTACTCTAAGGAACACAGAATAGTTTGGCCCCTCTTTACTCTAAGGAACACAAAAGAGTTTTGGCCCCACTTTCCTCAAAGGACACAAAAGAGTTTAGCCCCTTCTACTCTAAGGAACACAGAATAGTTTTGGCCCCTCTTTACTCTAAGGAACACAAAAGAGTTTTGGCCCACTTTATTCTAAGGAACACAGACCAGTTAAGCCCCTTTCTGCTCTAAGGAACACAGAATAGTTTTGGCACCTCTACTCTGAAGGTATATTTTGATCAGCTCTTAATAGGCGGGAAATGTTAGGCTTTTACCATTACGCCGAAAAGTAGATCCACGCTAAGAGTGCTATTTGTGTGTTAAAGAAAGTGAATCAATTATCTAAGAACTTTCTATTATAAGTATTTTCATATAATTTCTTTTATTGTTTGTCATTACATTGAAAATTGAAAATATTGAAGATTGCATGATGAGTTGAATTGCTCTTTACAATCCAAAAGTTATTTACCTATTGCCTAGTCGAGGTCTTGATAGCATCCTTGTTTTATCATTAAACACGTAAAAAATGTCCCCATTAGGACTTTGAGGGCCATAACACAATTACAGACTTGACATTAAAGCCATATTATAACATTTCTGTAAAAATAGATTAGTATTTATTTTCCATAAAATGTTAGCTTTTACTGTCAGATATGTCCCCTTTTAATTTTGAGCCGAACGAGTGAGGTAAAGCATAGAAAATTGGAATTTACTACTAACGCCCATGCATGTTACTCCCGCGGTTGTAATACGGTTCGATCCTAGGGGTGTGTGCATATGTGTATCCCGCACGCCGTGTACGTACTGTGCATACGTGTGCGACTAATATTTCCATCGTAATAATAAAACGCCGGTTCCATCGTTTTATTCAAAATCTCGGATTTTGACAAAACTACAGCACCTAGAGTCTTGATTTTTGCAGAGTATCTTTATTGACTTAAGTACATTACAATCGTGTAAAAACCAGAATTTAAAAACAAAACAAATTGAGGGCGTTCTCCTCAGCAAATGTTATAATATGGCTTTAAGTATCGAATATTTCTTCACGAAGCGCCAAGACTAGTCTGGAAGGGGTATGCAAAAACCGCACGGGCTAATATTAATTGGTGGGTGTCGGGAGATAGTGTAAAATAATTGTTTGATAGAAAATGTCCTTTCCATGAGTTTACTGGGGTCAAATGTGATAAACTTACGGTACAAAAACAACTGTGCGGATTCCTGGCTGTCCAATGAACTCGCCAACATGTAAGCACATTTTGTATTCAAAATTACTTGACACCATCTCATAAACTAATTAATATTCAACCCGTGCGGTTTATACAAACCCCTTTCAGATTAGTCTTGGCACTTCGTGAAGAAATATTCCATAATCAATGTCAAACCTGTAACTTGTAAACACGCAAACTCAGAATATTCCAGAAATTTATGATTGAATGGAATTTGATGTGATTTGAAAAGTTTAAAATTGAAAACCTGAGCGCAAGAAGACCGTAAGTCCACTTGGCCCCTCAACAGGTATACACTAAAGCTGCGTACAGTTTCTTATGGTTTGATACTGTTTAATTCATGTTCAGGGGCCAAAACAGATCTTTCACAACCTTTCATGAGGTTTTGACCCTGGAACATGTATTACACATTATCAAACCCTAAGAAACTATACGTAATTTATGTATATACATGTTGAGGGGCCAAGTGGACTTACGGTCTTCTTGGGCTCAGGTCTTCAATTACAGATTACGTGATATACCAAAGGGCGGCCAAAGCGACCCATCACCATAATCATTTATAATGGGTACCCACCTGGACAAAATCACTTTACAACATGCTCTTATATAATTTGTTTGATGTGATCATTTATTAATTGTTCTAATAAAACATTATTATAATGTTCAATTCTAGACCTGAATAATACCGACAGCTATCACACTAATAAACTGCATATACACATATATTTTGTAGTAATTTTCAGCATAGATATTCCTTTCTATATCAAATTATTCCACTTTATCTGCTTTTTGTGGTAATTTTAATTCTATAAACTGCACATTTGTGTGCAAACTGAGGGCGCTATTTACATATATTTTGAATTTAAATTAGCCAAATAATATGAGTTCTACCTTACATTTAATGATAAAAAGTGTTTTGAAAATTCCCTTGTCATATTTTGTTAGCCTATTTGCTGATCATCTAAATCCATTTTACAAGTGTCTACCCCTTGTAAAGATGCAAACAAGATTTTAGATGAATAGCGCCATCATTGTTCAACTTTTCTTAAAAGCGACTCAGTTTTACATGCAATTAAACAATATAACAGTATAGTCCAAACGGCAAAAACTAAAAAAAAGTGAGTGCTATATTTTTATT
Organism: Amphiura filiformis; assembly: GCF_039555335.1. NCBI lineage: Eukaryota > Metazoa > Echinodermata > Ophiuroidea > Amphilepidida > Amphiuridae > Amphiura > Amphiura filiformis. Next base: position 25,510,348 of record NC_092629.1, read on the forward strand.
TCATTATATTTATCACGCAAATACTAGTTCCACACTTCTACAAATATATTAATGATCAACTTGAATGTGTCTTTCTTTAATATTGTTCCATATCTGTTTAGTTTCGCCACATTCCATGATGACCCAGTCAGACTTTCCTTTCGCTACTACAACCGGCATCAGCCAATGACAAGCCTTGAATGTTTCCTTTTGTCTGCAATGCGCGCTCAGCACTCCGTTCAGCGACAAGCGGCATGACCGTATGAAACCAGACGAGTCATATAATCTTAATATCGAATACATCATTCCACTTTCCTCCTAATAAGAGTTCATCATCAGGTGAGTTGAGATTATACAGAAGAAAACCATGTGTTTCATCTGCAAAGATGTGTACATTGAATTAATGACTGCCCGGTATGTCTTCAATATGGCCTACTGTATATGGTAAAGAGCAGTAGCCCTTAAAGTTTGATCCTTGTGGAATGACTGATCCTTAGGGACAGCGAGGTGGTGCAGCGGTTGTTCCCTCGTCTTGCGCTATTGAGGTCCCGGGTTCAAGCCCCGGCCGTACCCAAGGACTGTATGGGCACTTGGTTTATCCCTATTCCATGCTCGCTCTCGCAGGTTTTCTCCGGGATCTCCGGTTTCCTCCTGTTTTCAAAAAATCGGTGATTAGTCGTTGGTTATCAAAAACTTCCTTCACCCAATGGAATTTGGAGAACTGCACAAATACTTGATGGATGTTTCAATCTAAGGGCGGGTAGGTTTGCGACGTGTTCGGCTGCTACCTAGTTGATACGATCTGATTGTGATGATTCACCATGGCAGCGATAAATTACAGCGCTTTGAATCCTTCAAGTTCTGGAAAAAGGCGCTATATAAATCCGAAATTTATTATTATTATTATTATTATTATTGTTATTATTATTATTATTATAACTAGGTTAGATAATAAGTTTTGTGAATATGTGAATACAAAGCTGCGCGTGCAGAAGTGAATTTTATCATAGTGTTAATGGTTTATGATTCCTATAACTGAAATACATTATCCACATGTACGCTCGTATAACAACAGGTATATAAATAAGTAAAACACTGAATTTATAGTTCATCCAAAACGTTCAATTAATACGATAGCAAAGGTATAAAGGAACGGATTCAAGGCTGAATTGATGGGTAGAATTAAAGCTACTGTCCAAGCATACATTTCTGGCCCAACTGAAAACGCACCACACTGTACAAGCAAACAAGCCAAAGCTAAAGGCACCCAACAGAAGAAATCCGTCAGAACGACACCAGACATTTTAACAGCCATCCGCATTTCTCTACTTTTTGCTGTGCTTTGAACTTTAGCTGAAGAAGCACGCGCAATTTCATATATGCGGATATATAATACAGCTATTGCCAAAAAGCATATCAGGTTCAGTCCAACAAACATGATTATTGATAAGTAACTGGCCAATATATGTCCCGAAATTTCAGAAACTTTGTAAGTAATAGATTCAATAAAAGAGCTACTGACGAGCATCCATTCCCCGTATCTTTGTGCATAAGTCTTTTGAGACAAACTATTGGAACGATATTCGACTTGTATTATATAGTCAAGCTTGTATTCGTGCCTTGTAAGCGAAACCAATTCCGGGTTCTCTAAGGCAACTACCCTTTTAACAATCGGTAAACCGACACATACTTCTGAAATATCGTAACCTCTTGGAACATATATTTCTAATATAATTGATCCTACAGAAAGTATTAATGAAAGAAGCCAACAAATAGAGACACAAATCTTCATCCTGGTATAACCTAATCCACGGTGGATACCTAACGGGTATGCGACTCCAAGGTATCTATCAATACTAATAAGTGTAACTAAAAATACCGACGCTTCACTTGAAAGAGTGGACAACACAGCAACTGCCTTGCAAAGATAGCCGTTAATCCACGCAACTGAAAAACTTGGAAAGTAATCGGCGTAATATAAATCTACAGAGGCTAAGATAACCATGGCAATTCCCATTAAAAGGTCCGAAAAGGCAAGATTTAATATCAGTGCATTTTGTACCTTATTATCCAGTTTCGAAACAAAGCGTTGTCCGATGGCACATATATTAAAAACAACTGAAAATAAGCCAATAATCCACATAGTCAATCGTAACATTATATTGGGTAGCATTCGCTTGCATGTCATATACGAGGGCCGGGCACTACCTGCATGGCATGTAATATTTCTACTCATAAAACAACATGGGGCGTATTCATCAACAAAAATCGTCATGTTACGCAAACCAGAAAACGACTTTATAGTTAAGGACTTAAGAGAATTACCCCTTAAATCACAATCGATCCTATGTTGCTCTTTTTTCGGCCCATTGTGATTCAATACATCTTGAATACGATTATTTGACAAATTTAAGATACTCAAATGTGCGGTATTCTCTAATGTATTTGCGTCAAAGTGTTTTAGTTTGTTATGTTGAAGTTTCAATACAACAAGACGTTCCAATCCAATAAAGGTATCATCAATAAGTTCGGAAATGTTATTATTGGACATGTCGAGGATTGAAAGACTGTTTAGATGCTTGAAAACACCTTTCTCAACACTAGAAATGTTGTTTGAATTCAGATAAAGTACCTTAAGACTATAGAAACCTTCAAATGCTCCCGTAGGAAGCAGTCTAATGCTATTATTTTGTAATGTCAACATTTTTAATTCTTCAAACTGTTGAAAACTGTCAAAACTTGATTCTAATATAAGGTTGTTTTGAAGTTCAAGATGTATCAAATGGATGCATTGACACAGAGGAGGCAACATGGTCAAAGCGTTGTTTGCTAAGTTTAACGATCCTAAGGAAACTAACGGTGTGAAGATCTCCATAGGTAAACTAGATATTGCATTGCAACATAAATGTAGGGTACGTATCTTCCTTGTTGCACCAAACATGTTCTCAAAAGGTGCAGAATGTGATTATTTGACAAAATGAATGTTTCTAAATCTTGGAGTGCGTCAAGCAAGTCAACTGTAACTTCTTTGAGGTAATTGAAGTTCATTTCCAAAGATTCTAATTTAACAAATGTGTCAAATATACCATCAGGCAGTACGGATAGTTTATTGAACTTAATTGAAAGGACTCTAAGTTCCGTATTTGACATGAATATATTGCGCGGTAGTACTTCCAAGTCATTATAATGCAGAAATAAGGCCTTTAAGACTTTCAAGGCTTCAAAACTTGAATTGTGTATTACTCGTAAATTATTCATACCTAAGTCAAGGGTAACAAGGTTGTGCAGTCTATCAAATATTCGTAGCGGTAATTCACTTAACGAATTATTACTGATGGTTAGCTGCTGTAATGCGGTAAGATCACGAAATGTTTCGTTATGCAGCGTAGTAATCATGTTATCATCCATGTTAAGAATAAGCAATTCATTTTTATGGTGTAAAAGATTCATAGGTATCGAAGATAACAAATTGCTTGAGATTATCAGATATGTTAAACTCATCGAAGCAACAGGACCGGTTGCAAATGAAGTCAATCTATTTTTATTGGCAATTAGATATCTGATGTTTGGCAAAGCTGAAGTGTTCGGAAACTTTGCCATATTGTTTCTGTCAATTCTTAGATATGATAATTGCAAGTTCGAAGCAAAAATTAATTCTGGTAATTCTACTAATGAATTATCCTGCAATTCTAAATCTTGTAAATTAACCAGATCTTGGAAAATGTGGACAGACAAAGTTGTAATTTGATTGCTAGATAACGAAATTTGCGTTAGCTTAATCAACTGACTAAAGATACCTGTTGGTAAAGTATTGAGATTATTGTATTTCAGGTTTACAGACCTCAATTTTAAAGTCATGTTAAAAAGACCACTAGGGATTGACGATATACTGTTATCAGATGCAAACAATATTTCTAGGTTTACTAAGTTTAATTTTGGTAATGTTGTTAATTTATTGTCAGACAGGTTCAAGAAAATTAGATTTTCAAGGTCGTTAAAAATATCAACTGGTAAATTTGTTATGTTATTAGAGTTTAAAGAGATTTGGCTTAATTGTGTTAGGTTCTTAAACAACTGAGGTGTTAATACAATAAGATTATTGTATCCCAAACGTAGCTCATTAATGTTAATGGTAGAATTGAATATCCCCTCTGGTAGATCAATTAGACTGTTATACGAGAGATACAATCGGGAAATATCTCCAGTGAGATTAAACACGCCTGCTTTCAATTGCGTCAAATGGTTTCTATCTATAAACACCATAATCAGAGTTGAAATGTTACATTTCGGTAATTGGGTCAAATAATTGTTAGATAAGTCAAGAAACTCTAATCGAACAAGATTAATAAAGATATCACTTGATAAGGTAACAAGTTGATTAGACGGTAAGTGTAAATCGGTCAGGACTGTTAAGCCATTGAACACGTGCGATGGTAAGGTAGTGAGTTTGTTGTCAGTCAGTCGCAATAACCGAAGATTCAAAGTTGACGCGAAGATACTATCTGATAGTGATGTTATGTTATTCTTAAATGTTAAAAATAATTTAGTTTAACCTGATCACCAAAGATATTCGTAGGTAACGTTGTCAGTCTGTTGCTACTTAAATCTAAGTACCTCAATTTGGTCAGACCATTAAAAACATGCCGAGGCAGAACATTAATGTTATTACGACTCAGTTCCAACTTCTGTAAGGACTTAAAACACCAAAATGATTCTGGTTCGATGCCATTTATTCTACAATCGTAAAACGAGAGACCCGCTGTATTTGGATCACAAATGAGCAAATCTTTATCTGTTTCCTCTTGGCAATTTGTTACCCACAGTGTGTGACCCAATGAACAAGTACAATTATCAAGACAACTGACTTCGTACTCGTACATCACCATTGTAACAGCCCTATTTTCAAGTCTGCTCTTTATGGTTAAAGGTGGCAGCCGAATTGCATACGGAAAAAGCTGCCGAATGTTTTGAAATTCAGTAAGATTGCAATTGGGTTGTTGAATATCAATAGTACTATCAATAGTGTTACTGATAACATGAGAAACGATGGTAAATTGGATGTATATCCTTGTGAAATGAAAAACTAAGGATGTCCCTACTAGTGTGGCAGCTGTACAAGAATCAAACGGGAAAGAATAGATTTTTGTAGAGGATGCTGAGCTTTTACCTTTGTTAATTTGTTCCATAATAAACATGGAGTAATTGTAATTTGCTTCTATATGTTGTATGTCGATTATAAACCGTGAACGAGAGAATGCATTAATCGTAATAGTACATCCTATTTCGGTACCAGCAAGAAACATTATGGTTCTATTATTCGTCGAATGATATGTCTTAAAACAAGCATTCTCTCTGTTGTTCAAGTCATGATTTAGATCATACGAATCAAATAGTCTATTTCCCCAAAACGCCCAACCCGATGAATAGATATCATCGTTATTAGCATGTTGAGAATTAATACGAAATGGAAATGAAAGTAAAAATAACCCTAAATAATAAAGAACACGAGGAATAAGCGGACAGTTCATCATTTTTGTCAGGATTGTCGTCTGTTTATCATGGCATGGACGGCATAATTATGATGATGGCTGTCATGATCTGCAAATTAAAAATAAACACCGAGAGTTAAAAGCATAGATTCCCTCTTGAATTACAATCACTGGTTGAGGTTTCCAAATACCGTATTAATATGAACTGCTCTTAATATTATAGAGAACATTATGTGTGAGCGCAGGTAGCGATGACAAAATCAGGGTAAAACCAGATGACGATAGCCAACCCCGGTCATTCGTTTCCGGCACTCCTTGTAAGCTCTTGTATCCGCGGATACTCCAGCTCATCAGCAAACACCACTCCTTTTACATCTCATTTCGTGAAGATTTTAGGATAAAAATATTCCTATATTTAGCGATTTCGAGAATTTTTTGTCATTCAAGAATGCCCTTTTTTAGCTAAAACGCGAACGACATTTCTAATATACCCCTTTCTGGTTGAAACGCATAGGATGCGTATAATATTATACACGACACACAGCGTCATCATCCCTATAATCCTCGTGTCAAAAAAGGCCGTGATAGTAGAGCGAATCCACTAGTTCTTCAACATGTTCAACAGCCACGCATGGCAATTTTGCTCGAGATAGGCCGAGCGACCCAGGCTAAGCACACTACCATGTACGATAAAAAGATACGTCACATTCCTAATACGAATGCAGCGCACAGTGTCATCGTCCCGATATCTTCATGGCAGAAAATGCCATGGTAGGGTGAATCCACAGCCATGAATGGGTGTTCCCACCTGTTTATAAAACACATAATAGGCTGAAGGACATCCGACTAAGGCTAATGATATTAGCCTGTGACTGACCTCTGTACGGTCAGCGAGCATACATATGCCATTGTTATATGCTTTTAACTGCCTTTACGATAGTCTTCTACATAGTTAGTTTGTGTCAGTCGGTCTGACACTCGTCGATCCTGTATGTTCGTGATAGCCACATACAGTCTGGGCCGAGACTACCTCCACGAGGGTCTACGCTGCGCTATATAAAATCTGATGATGTTGGTCACTTTTTCATCTCAAGACGCACGCTGGTTTTTCAAAGCGCAACCTAACGACGATAATATATGTTGAACATATATGTTCAAGTACAAGGAACCACATCTGGTTTCTTTATACGAAATCATTTACGGGAGATATTCATCATTTTCCACCCCGGTATCAAAAGATTTATCGTCTGAATATCAATCGTCAAATGAATTTCAAAAATTGGGTCGGTCGGTCAGGATTTCTTCTTTTTTTTTTTTCTTCTTTTTTTTTTTTTAATTACTAGCAAACTCTACTGTTTGTATTAATTAAGGCTCAAAATATGAAAAATCAGACAATTCTGGTGTCAAATGAATCAACTAACATTACAAAACAACTAAAATGTTGAACACAAGCTCTAAAATACATTTGTTTTTACATATTTAGAATGCAAAAATTTGAAAAGAAAAATAAACTTTTTCAGGAATTTCCAAAAATAGGGTCGGTATTCTTTTGTACAGTAAATAGAAAAAAAACCTTTTTCTGATTTCCAAAATTAGGGTCAGTCGGTTGAGGGCAAGCAAACATCTTTTTTTTTTGGCCTAATTATTAACCGGGCGATGTCGGTGTGCAGCGTTGCCATTCATCATCTGAAATGACTCATTTTTTACGATCTGCGCATGCTCATTATCCTCTTTAACGTTTATAACTCTAGAAATTTTTTGTCAGTTTTTGTTTTCAAAGCGCCGATTGGAAGTTCAAAGCGCCGACATTACATTACCATATTCTTTCAACACATATTCAACTGCAAGTCAAGCAATAGGTTTTAATACAGTCCAAAAATAACGGCATATATTCTATGATTTAAGATTATAATCACACATTGACATATTAAAGGAAAATGCACCACCATCACCATACAAGTATTCTCTTTTTCGTTTGGCCTAAAACTAAGAATAAATACAGAAATGGTTTAAGGGCTGGGGTATGAACGTTTGGACAGTATTTATTTTGGGACATTAGAGCACATCAGACATATCGAATTGCATGCTGAATACGAAGACTGTCATTCTGATATCAAATAATTTTGATTTTTTGAAATTCGCAATTCAATACATATTTTATGGCAAATTATTAAAATTGATATTTTGATATTTAACAGTACTTGAAGTAAACTTTATAAATCTGATGATTTATACTTAAAGTGTATGTAGGTGGGATGAAAAAGCCGACGATCAATTGAAAATTTTGACCTTTCGTATTGAAGATATGGATTTTTTTTCCCAAAACACCAAAAAAATTAGGTCTTTTGGGAAAAAATCCATATCTTCAATATGAAAGGTCAAAATTTTCAATTGACCGTCGGCTTTTCCTCCTGCTACATACACTTTAAGAATATGTCATTAGATTTATATAATTTACTTCGAGGACTATTATATATCAAAAATTTGAAAAATATCAAATTTTTATAATTTGTCATAAAATTAGTATTATATTGTGATTTTCAAAAAATGAAAATTATTTGATATCAGAAAGACATGCTTTGTATTCAGAATGCAATTCGATAGGTCTGAGGTGCTCTCATATGTCCCACAAAAAATACTGTCGAAACGCAATAAACGCTCATTTTAGATCCCTTAACGCTGCAACGTGTTTTCTTTTTCCAATTATAGCTATGAATAAAATTAACTGAAGTGGCGGTCTTTTCAAATCATAAGATCTTGTATGTATTGTATAAATGTAACTATGTGTGGTCTGTGACTGTCAATTCTACACAGTGAGAGAGTGCAAGCTTCAATTGTCCTCGTAATTAGTAGGATTATGACTCTGTTAAATTAAAAATATCCCTATAGGTGAATTTTATTTGACTAATTCAGTTTATTTGTAATCTGGCATTATAAACTAGCGCTACGGAAAGTGCGTGATTTGTGCGTTAAAGTAAACCCTAGACGCAACTGGGGAAGACGCAATGGAAAATTACGCGCTTCGTCTGTAGCAACGGCAAGACGCTCGACTATAGTTTGACCTTTAAGCTGAGATATAGTCCGGGGTTTTGCGGGTGTTTTTCCGTTCTTTCTTGTCATCGGTAGACGTCAATAAACAAAACAAAGCCCAGAATAATGGTAACGGGGAAACCCGTTAAAAATTCAAAATATAATCGGAGGTCTAGCGGACATTTCACAGTTGCAATGGACGTGGCGGCTAATTTTCCATAGCCTCTGCCGCAGCAGCTTAAATTCGAACAAAGGCTACAAAGCTGACCATCTGACCAGAAAGAGCCAACGGTCACAATGGACAACAGAAATCGCAAAAGAGAACGCAACACACGACGTCCAACCTAAAGGTTTATTCAGATTTCCTTTTACAAATTAAGCGTACTGATAGCCGTCCAGCGGGTATTATTTGCACAAGGTCCAATGCACACCCTTGACGTCGCGTACGTATACGCGATGGTTAAGCTGTCAAAGGAAATCTGAATAAAACTTTAGTGGTAAAACGCCCGCAAAAATATCGGACTATATTTTGGCCTTTAGCGAACCAAAAAGAAACATCCTATTTTATCATCTAAATTAATATTTAATCGTGAATTTCACATGTCATATGGAACGGTTTCTGTACAAAAACGATTCTCTTATAAACCATCATGTGTACAATTTCCACCTTGATACACCGTCCTGAGCACACATTTTCGTCCCAGATCTCTCAAGCAAGCAGTGAATTGTCTCCGCACAGTCTTTGATTACACTACACGGTTGAGTGCATAGCAATGTAAGAGATGTGGAGCTTCTAGCTGAAAAATGGGCCTCTTTGATTGGTTTTTGTCGAAACTTCAAGTGTTCCCTTCATCCCATCAGATTTTTTAAAATATCAAACGAAAGCTAACACTTCCCCCTAAAACACTTTTCGTCACTAGGTCAACAGATAACGCAATTCAATGTTATAGCAAAGCGAATGTGGAAAATCTGTTGTAAACTACCTATCCAAGCACATTTTTTTTGACCAAAATGTAAGTTTTAAAAGTCAAAACCTCAAGTGTTCCTTACAATATTTTATGTCATTAAATGAAAAAGCACACTTATATTGTCCATATACTAGCGTCACTAGAATGAGCAATGGCCAATTCTCTTTAAATTGCAAATCTTGTGCAAAAAGTTGCAAATTCAATGAACTATGACTTTGCTAAAGAGCGCTTAACGCTTACAAATTGATTTGGAGCGGGCCATTGTATCTGAGGTTGAAACTAACTGCATCACGCAATCATTATAATTGAAACGAACAATTTTCATTCTTATGCGCTAACGGTCTGCACGTATTTGCATTTTAATAATTTAAATTGCCTTGGAATCTGTAAATTAAGAGGTTTAAGGATCATTTGAATATTTAATTATAGTACATTTAGTTTTAAATTGTCTTGCCTTATCCTTCCGAATCATGCAGTTGAAGACTAGTATAAGTGCTCAATTTATTGAAGCAAATATAAATACCGTAAAACCCCGTCTACAAGCATATATAGTGCTTCTGATGAAAGCTACATTACATCCAGTCGCCATTATGGAGTTTGAGCAAATAAATTACGGATCCAAGCATATACAAACAAGTATTATTTTAAGACCGATCTATTGTATTGGTATATTAACGCTGGCTTCGAATTAATTAAGCTTTTTATAAAAACACTATATATGCTTGTAGACGGGGTTTTACGGTATACGAAAAATAAGAAGAACAGATTTTATTTATGTTTGTCGGGTTCCTCCTTGCAAAAACAGGATTGAGTTTTATTTAACAGTTATTAAATGATAAATTAGGAAATCAGAATTAAGATCCCTTTTCTAATTTTAGGCCAATTAAAGAATTTTGCAGAGACTTTTTTTGTCTGAAAATTATTTTGTTATTTGAAGTTGAAAAGGTTCCTTTGTGGGATATCTTTTTTCTATTCATACAATTGCTTCTCTTACAACAATATGAAGAAAAAAAAAAGAATACGTAAAATTCGAAATTAAAAAAACAAAAACTAGTTGTACTTTGATCTGCTCGTAATCGGCGGGAAATATAGTTGACCTGTCTGGTCTATGTGCGTGTTAAATAAAATCGGTAAAGTATAGGACCTGAATTAATAATTTGTGACACTTCTGACGAGTTGTCACAGGACAATCTCGAAAGATATATATTGATATTAATCCGCGATGTTATAAGGCCCGCCGATTAAGAGCTGATCAAACTGTACTGGCATTACTGTTATATTTTGATTACTTACCAATACTTTGAATCCAATAATATTGCGCTTCTCAATGAGATGCTTTGAACTCGATAGCTCTCGACGTCACTTCAATCAGACCCGGTATGCTACACCAGCAGAGTATTCAGTAATAAACGAGATTACTAAAAACGAGAGACAAAACCTTGGATTATTAAATTGAGGCTCACGTGGACAGTATCACGTGACTACCGAGAGCTGACCGTATACAATTAGAACGGTCAACTGCATATCCGTCAATATATCCGTCAATACACGTTTTTTCAATGGGAAATGAATTTTGCTTGGATGATGTCACGATTAGCATTTATTCCGTATTGAAAAGCGTGTACTGACGGATATGCAGTCGACCGGCCTCCAGTATCTGCGATAACAGAAGGTGATCCGCTATGGCAAGAAGCAGTGGCGGCGCCAGGAATTTTTTTTGGGGGGCATTGGGGATTGACTTTTTTTAAGGGGTGGGGAAAAAATCAACAAACTTTGCGCAGAATTGCTGCAAAAAGTGGAAATTTTCGTAATTTTGGGGTTTTACTGGGAAACAGGGCGGTAAGAGTTCTGACTGGGGCATTTGACCCCCATCCCACCGTGGCGCCGCCACTGGCAAGAAGCTATGCAATGACGTAGGTAGCCACAACTCCCTCTCTGCATTTTGGCTAAGGGGAAGGAAAGAAGGAAGGAAGGAAAGAAGGAAAGAAGAAAGAGTAGTAAGCCACGCACACCGACATCGCCCGGTTAATAATTACATTATACAACCAGAGACACTGAAATGAATACACGGGATCGATACACGTAAATGTGCTATGCACGATTGATATTCAGACGATAAATCTTTGGATACCGGTGTAGAAAATGATGAATATCTCCCGTAAATGATTTCTTATAAAGAAACCAGATCTGGTTCCTTGCACTTGAACCCCGGTACGGAAAATATTACAAATGTCATTTCATATAGGCCTATTGGTCAACACAGCATTTTTCTTCCTTTTGCGGATTTTTTTTTTCAAATGAAGAAACACCAAACTTAATTGAATAATACCATTTACTTTGAAGCCATTCCTAAGAAAACCGAATATTTAACTGCTTTGCGTTGATCTCTGATATTGCCTTTAATTTGAAGTTAAACGGTCACCATCGTGGTGCCTCAACATGCTCAAGTAGATTGTGGGATAGGCTTTTACGACGGGAATTCATAACAATTAGTGGGTTTTTAGCGGTTCGCCGTCTGACAAGTAGAACTGTCAAGCTTTCGTCAGGAGTAGCTCTGCTCAGGTAGCTTCAAGTATTTAATGGATAACTTGAGAGTACACCACGCAAAAGTGAAATAATAGAGAAAATCAAAGTATTAAAAGACTATTAAACCCGTAATTTTTTAAGGAGGATAGTTGAAGGCCAAAATGGGCTATTCTGTGGAAGATTTTGGAAATATCATCCGCAGGGGGAGTATGAGTTTCAATAGAATAGACAATTGGGTAACTTCTATTTGAAATACTTACTCCAGTTATGGAAGATATAAATAAGGCTAAATACAGGGGTAGTATGGGTTTCAAGAGAATTAACCCTGACTAATTACATTTGAAAACCATAGTCCCCCTGTGGAAGATATTTCCAAAATGCGGATTTTTTTTTTCAAATGAAGAAACACCTAACTGTCGTAAAATGAAAGTTCATGTGTTGGTATAAATCATGATTTTGATTTAAACTTTTGATCCAAACACAAGGGATAATTTCTACCTCGGAATTTTCAAATGGTACTCCACCTTTCATCAGCGAGTGAGTGACTGTATCAGGTCGCAATTTCTTGACCTTTGACCTGATAACAGACTCGTAGACTCCTGAAAGTTTGAACCGGCCCCCTAACACCCAACTGTTTTGACTAATATAATTCACTTTGAAGCCATTCCTAAGAAGACCAATTATCATACCACTAAGGGAAACATCAAAGAACACCGCTAACCTGATATATTTTCGTATCTAGTCAGTGAGTGCGTATTTTACGCTTTATATCAAGTCGGTGAGAGCGTATTTCGCAAGCCCGATACGCGTGCACGGCGAGGTACCCGTATAAAGGCAATTCGCGTAAACCGGGCGCGTAAAATGCACGCAATCTGTAATACGCGGAACAGTCATCTATTTTTTTGTAATGTTTTTCCTATTTAGCAGCAATAAAATGTTTAAAAACGTAACTATTTCAATATTTAGAATGACTTAGTGGTATGATAAATTCGTTATTAGGTTCAGCGTCGGTATGGTACGGGAAATTATCGTGCGCTCAGTGTCATACTGGGTTGACTACTTCGCGCACGATAATTTACCGTACCATACCGACGCTGAACCTAATAACTAATAATATTTAACTGCTTTGCGTTGATCTTTGACAGTGCCTTTAATTTGAGGTAAAAAGTCATCATTGCTGTGCCTCAAGTATTTAATGGATAACTTGAGAGCACGCCATCCAAAGTATAATAATAGAGAAAATTCTCAAATGCTTAATTTGATAACAAGGATGGTTGAAGAGCAAAATTTTCTCTATTGATGGGTTTAATAATCTATGGTTTAATCAACCGTCATAACTTTTCACACTTTTGCTCAAAACATCTAAAAATATAGATGACACTGATGGAAATTATTGCTCGTTGTGAAGTGCTACGGACGGAGACTTGTGTCTTAATAGATATCTTAGGACAATTACACTTAAGCTCTGTGTGCTGGCCATAGGCTTCAACATAAAAAGTCCAACTTTTGAGATATTTTCTCAAAATATCAAGAGCTATCTTAAGTTAAGAACCACTGAATCAATACTAGGCTTGTTTGTACTGTACTCATGTTAATGCATTTTTCATGCTGATTTCAAATATGGTCATGAGAATTAACAATTTTGAAATTGTTGAATTTGTAAAAAAAAAAAAACTTCTACAGATCATGTCCCCATCATCGTATTAATTATGCCGTTCATGCTCTGTGATGAACTGTCCGCTTATTCCTCGTGTTCTTTATTATTTAGGGTTATTTTACTTTAATTTCTATTTGATATTAATTCTCAACATGCTGATAACGATGATATTTATTCATCAGTTTGGGCCCCGGGGGTTTGGGCGTTTTGGGTTAAATACCACTAATTATGTATTACACGGGTTTCAATGGGAAAATGGCTAATTTCGGGTGGAATGTTCTCATATTCAGAACATAAATGCCACTAATATCAGGTGAAACTATATGATTTAGATGCGAAATGATCAAAAATTCAACATAGGTTGACCTGAGACTTTTCTTGTTTTAACGCACTGAACCGTAAACACCTTAAAATGACAGTGCGCCCTCTAAGCTGAAAGTTACAATATGGTAGGGCGAATATTTACTACCGAAGCCGTGCGTATGAATTTTGGTACCATTACAACAAAAATGTCATATAATGAGAGAAAATATACCATTTGGAAGCATCAAACCCTAAAAAGTACTTTTTTGGCTATATAACATGATCAATTTCAGCGATTTTAATGCAGTCTTTTCAGATACCATGAAAACAAATAGTTACTCGTCGTATTTCAATGTATCGCCCAGGCCTATTAGCGGTATGTAACCTTTGGGAAATAAACTATTTGATTCGTATGATGTAAATCATGACTTGAACCACAGAGAAAATGCTTGTTTTAAGACACACCTTTCGGCGAAGAATAGAACAAGAATGTTTGTTGCTGGTACCGAATTAGAATGTACTATTACGATTAACGCATTCTCTCGTTCTTGGAACATAATCGACATACAACAAATTACAACTGTATTAGGTATGACGATTAACATTTCAGGGACTTCGTGGTGGTTTATTTTAAATGCTGGACTTGGGTGGTTTTAGAATCATATACAAAGACAACAATGTTGGAATGAGATTACCACTAGTAAGATAATACAAAATAAAGCACACAGGTATATATACTGCGCCAAGAAAGTATCCTTACACTTGGAAAAATAATCACAATTTCAAAACTGAACCATATTGGGGTAAATTTGTTTTTTTAATAGATGCACTATCTAATCCGGCACATTTTGACACCCCATTGAATCCAATGTGACTTCAAGAAGCAAAGTTACGAACATTTGATTAGACAAAGGTCCAGTTTTAAAAGTGACACACTGGCCTATTCAAAACTCCACGGACTAGACATTTGGTTTGAGAGTGAGAAATGTCTAATTTGTGTGTGCCTTTAATATAAAACAAAAGGAACAAAAGAATACTGAAACAAAAGAGCTGACAAATAAAATGCAAGTTATGAAAAGAACAGAGAAGTAAAAACTGAAATAAATACTGCTTTAAATAAAGTTTCATTGAAGAAACTGTGTAGGCGCTTGTTGGATCTTTTTGCGCCTTGTATAGGCCAATTTGTCACTTTTAAAACTGGACCTTTGTATATTCAATTGCTTGTAACTTTACTTTTGGATGTTACATTGGATTCAATGTGGTGTCATAAGGTGCAGGATTAGATAGTGCATCTATTACAAAAACAAAGTTACCCCAATATTGTTCAGTTTTAAAATTGTGATTATTTTTCCAAGTGTAAGGATACTTTCTTGGCGCAGTATATGTTGATAAACATACTGCCAAGTAATATAAACCACACACTTTCCTTGATTAAACCCATTTTTTTCTCCAAAAATCACTCTCCAGCAATGAATGTGTTCTTTTAATACACATGTGTTACAAGACTCAAATCCTGGACTTGTGTGGTTCTTTCATACATACCTATTTTTCACATGGTCAATTATAGACACAGAGGATGAATTTGAGTTGTTCTTTCATACATTATGACAGGCCTAAGTATAGCAACAATTTTCCATGCTTTAAGTATGGACTTGGGTGGGTTTTGTATTCATGTATTTTTCAATTACTCCATTTTTATCATGGAACAAATTAACAAAGGTACAAGCTCAGCATCATATACAAAAAAATCTACTCTTTCCCGTTCGATTTTTGTACAGCTGCCACACTAGTAGGGACATCCTTAGTTTTTCATTTCACAAGGATGCACATCCAATTTACCATCGTTTCTCATGTCATCAGTAATACAATTGATATTCAACAACCCAATATTGCTATTACTGAATTTCAAAACATTTGGCAGCTTTTTCTGCATGCAATTCGGCTGCCACCTTGAACCTTAAAGGGCAGACTTGAAAATATGGCTGTTACAATGGTTGTGTACGAGTACCAAGTCAGATGTTTTGATAATAATTGTACTTGTTCATTGGGTCACACACTGTGGGTAACAAATTGTCCAGGACACGGATAATGATTTGCTCATTTGTGATCGAAACACAGCGGGTCTATCGTTTTACGATCATAGAATAAATGACATCGAACCCGGGCATCGAACCAGAATCATTTTGGTGTTAAAAGTCCTTACAGAAGTTGGAACTGAGCCGCAATAACATTAAAGTTTTGCCTCGGCATGTTTTTAATGGTCTGACCAAATTGAGGTACTTAGAAGTAGTAATATAGACTGACAACGTTACCTACGGATATCTTTGGTGATCAGGTTAAACTAAATTATTTTTAACATTTGCGAAAAACATAACATGTTTTGATGTTCATTGGGTCACAACAAATTGTCCAGAGATCAATATTTTACCAGCAGTATTTTTAGTCAGTTGATTAAGGGATCTGGAATGAGCATTTCGACAGTATTTATTGTGGGACATGAGAGCACATCAGACATATCGAATTGCATTCTGAATACGAAGAATGTCTTTCTGATATCAAATAATTTTCATTGTTTGAAATTCACGATAGAATACAAATTTTATGACAAATTATTAAAATTTGATATTTTTGATGTATAACAGTCCTCGAAGTAAAATTTTATAAATCTAATGATATATTCTTAAAGTGTATGTAGCTGGGAGGAAAAGCCGACGATCAATTGAAAATTTTGACCTTTCATATTGAAGATATGGATTTTTTCCCCCAAAAGACCTAATTTTTTTTGTGTTTTGGGGAAAAAATCCATATTTTCAATACGAAATGTCAAAATTTCCAATTGATCGTCGGCTTTTCATCCCACCTACATACACTTTAAGTAAATATTATCATATTTATAAAGTTTACCATGAGTACTGTTAAATGTCAAAAATATCAATTTTTAATCTCTTGCCAAAAATGTGTATTACATTGCGAATTTCAAAAAAGCTAAATTATTTGATATCAGAAGGACATTCTCCGTATTCAGAATGCAATTCGATATGTCTGATGTGCTCTAATGTCCCACAATAAATACTGTCCAAAGGTTCATACCCCACCCCTTAAGCTAACACAAATTTTGTTATCTAACAATCAAATTACAAGTTTGTCCACATTTTCCAAGATCTGGTTAATTTACGAGAGTTGGAATTGCAGGATAATTCATTAGTTGAATTACCAGAATTAATTTTTGCTTCGAACTTGCAATTATCATAGCCTATCTAAGAACAGTAACAATATGGCAAAGTTTCCGAACACTTCAGCTTTGCTAAACATCAGATATCTAGTTGCCAATAAAAATAAATTTACTTCATTATAACCGGTCCTGTTGCTTCGATGAGTTTAACAATATTCTGATCATCTTACTTCCAACTCTTCCTCTTCTTTCTTTCTTCCTTCTTTCCTTCCCCCTCACCAAAAAATTAACCTATAACTATTCTACAATGCTTTTTCATGATAAAAACGACTAGCTCTCTACGACTAGCTATTTTATTTGATTTATTTAGTCTCTAGATCTGAATATTTCTCATTCTTATGATATAGCTAGTCACACTAGCTCAAACGTATTTTTACAAAACTTTTGAACTGCAGTTTTTCCAATTTACACTGTATTATCTCTCAACTTGGAACCACTTCTCTATGCATCTTTTGATCAGAAGGACATTCCTCATCAGTATGCAGTGTGATGTGTTCGATGTGCTCTCAGACCCAACAAAAATATTGTGCAAATCTTGTCATATGATCCCTAAACATGGATCAGGATCATATATGTGACTGTACATCACGAATGATGTCCTAAATTGTATTCCGAGTTACAGAATAAAAGTTGGTGCAACATTTATCTCATTTTGGGCCAATCAATAATTCTATTCTTGAAGAGGATAATACACTTTTATAGAATTCTTAAATAGCTCTGCTCTTTGTTTGCGTTGGCTAAATGCTGTTCAAGTGGTGGGTTACATACAAAGCATTGTATTTTGTCTAGGTATGTATAACCAACAATTAACAATGAGACAACATTCCTGAACCTTGTTGAATGGGGATGATTTGAACCCCCAATTATGACTGTTTGATATCTATTACCAGTAATGTGGAAAAAGAGACACATGTAGAACCAAAAAATGTACTATTTTGTTGAAGGAGAAAAGTTCAACAAAAATAACCCCACTTCTTGATATCGTTTGGAAGTCAAATGATACACCATTTTAAAGCTTATGATATATATATTTTTTAAATACGAAATAAAGCAAAATTGACCAGGGGCAGAATTTACGGCTTGGTACCATCACATATCTCCATTTATAATTATTGGAAAGTTTCTGATTTTCTGCCTCTAAATAATCGTCGAAGCTGATTGTATCAACATGTCTAGAATGTTAAAAATGCCCTGTGCATTGCGAGAGGACACAAAGAAACAACCTCCTTCAAATTCATTCACTCATTTCATTCAATCTATCTTTATTCCGGTTTAGCTCTTTCAATACATATGTACTGATCTCCCAAGAGGTCCAGATCAGACAATATCAATATATAATTAGACAATAATTAAACAATCAAAATGCAAAGAATACTATAATACAAATAAGGATATGAAAATAATAATAATAATAATATACACATGCATGAAAATAAGATGAAAATAATAGGAACTACATCATCAACATTATTATCATTAAAAAACAACAAAATAATTACAAAACATATACACAATATTGTTAAACAGCAATAGCATTTATGAACGCATACATATAGTTTGAACAAATGTTCAGTGGAAGATTATTCCAGAGTACCGCAGCTCTGCAATTGATTTGAAGGTTCTTTTACCAGCAAAAATATTCCATGTAGGAACAATTAAGGCATTATGAGTTTGACCTTGAGTACATTTGTCATGAGTTGAGTGTGTAAAAGTGAAAAAAGATGAGAGGTGAGATGAAGCTATTTGTTTCAGATACTTGAAAGTAACAATCAGTAATTGATTATCCCATCTACAATTTAGTTTTACCCAATTTTTGTCAATTGGATATGTCAGCATGGAGAAGCATTGGGCTATTCCATTTAATATCCACACTACCCCTGTGGACGATTTAGCGCAAGTCTTCCACAGTGGGAGTATAAGTTTTGAATAGAATACACAATTGGGTAACATCCATTTAAAATACTCACCCCAGTTGTGGTAGATATAGGTAAACCCATAATACAGGGAGAGTATGGGTTTCAAAATGATTAACCCTGACCAATTACATTTGAAAAACATACTCCCCCTGTGGATTGTGGAAGATATTTCCAAAATCTTCCACAGGGGTAGTGTGGATTTCATCTGGAATATCCTAGCTTGTTCTGCAAGACCTGGAGCTCATGATGATATTAAAAGCATTGAAATTATTCCATACAAATGTGTGAAATGCAACTTGACTTGGATTCACACATTTGATTCATCTCATGTCAAGTCTGGTTTTATGCACTATTTTTTCACTTCATGTACTTTGCCATGTGAAACATGAAAGGGCGACATGACTATCCGAGGATAAATTTGAGAGATTTGCATCAAAAGAATGCATTCTATAAGCCAAAATTGGTTTTGGATATACATGTAACTGAACTTCATACATGATGAAATGCTTTTAGAAAGCTGTTTTTGTCTCCAATTTAGAACTCTATATTGGCTATCATAAAGTTAGGCAAACTTGGATCTTGATAGTTAAGTCACAAAGTTAGGCAAATCAGATCTTGGTTATTATAAAGTTAGGCACACTATTAAATATATCAGTCCATAATTCTGGAAGCCAGAGTCTTACGAAGCAATTGAATACCTGAGTGGAAGAAGGGCCCAACTCCATCAACACTTTTTTTGAGATATTAACAAAAAACACAATATTTGGAAAAGTTGTAAGTGACATACTCTTTTCATCTTGAGGGGACCTTTAGTACTGGTACATGAACATACATGATAACATACATGTGAAATGATTTATGTTGCAATAGCAACGGTACAGGTCCTTTAAGACATGATAAACTCATTTTTGTCAAATGGAGTTGGGCCCTTCTTCCACTCAGGTATTCAATTATCAATAATTTACTTTGGTTTAAGATACGGTTTTTATACACTTCTTTTTTAATAAACTTTTTTTTTTTTTTACATTCTTGTGATGTTATGATTATATATTATTTTGTCATCATTATTGTATTCTTGTGATTCTATTATTGTTTATCTATATTCTTGTAATTGTGTTCTAAAACTACCTGAGCAAGATGTGCTTTGCACCTTTGTTTTCAATGGACATTTTATTGTGAAATGTCATTGTACAAGGAATACATTTAAAAAATTCCACATAGCCCCCGAATTAAAAATATTTAATTATCTTTATAATCACTCAAAAAGCATTTTGTGTGAATTTTACATCCACACTAGTGCTATTAAATTTTTATGAGCCTTTTTATTTTACATGTAAAGTGGGGGAGACGATTAGAAATGGACGGCAATATTGAAAAACCCTCATTTTGGCGAGATTTGCACTGCCAATAATCACTCCACTGCACCCAATGGAAGGAACATTATACCAACCTAACTAGCAGAGGAACATGGCTGATAAACCAAAGATAATGAGCTCTACCACAAACAACTTGCTCGTTAGAGGTGCCGAAGTACTTTCAGGAACTTTTCCAGCTTTAGGAACCTCAACTCCTGACTTGTAATCTTCTGGGATTGTGGCATTTTCTGGTGCATCAGGAATAAAGATTTAATTACATTCTTGTGATGGTATGATTATCATATTATTATTATTATTATTATTATTATTGTATCATCATTATTGTATTCTTGTGATTCTAAAATTTGTATCTATATTCTTGTAATTGTGTTCTATAATTAAACTGCCTGAGCAAGATTTGCTGCCACTCCACTGCACCCAATGGAAGGAACATACCAATATATATACCACACCAACCTAACTAGCAGAGGAACATGGCTAATAAACCAAAAACAATGAGCTCTACCGCTCTACCACAAACAACTTGTGCTAATTGGAGCAAATACTTTGATTGGAGGTGCAAGTACTTTCAGGAACTTTTCCAGTTTTAGGAACATCAACTCCTAACTTGTAATCTTTTGGGATCGTGACATTTTCCAGTGCATCATTCTTGTGTGGTGTGATTATATATCATTTTTATTGTATTATCATTATTGTATTACGATTTTATTCATATTTACCTATATTCTTGTAATTTTGTTATAGAACTAAAACTGACTGAGCAAGGTGTGCTCTGCATCAAAAATTTACTACAAAAATAGCAAGAAAAAATTGTTAGATTACTTACAAAAATACTGGTTTTGCTCAATATGGAAAAAAACATTTACTGCTTCCACTCTCGCTGCACTCGATCCCGGTATCAGAATGAGCCGACTCCCTCATTTACACTAACAACTGAACTGAAAGGAAATTCCTTGAAGTAGATGTAACAGAAAAAATTTAACATTTGAACAAGTCCCTTGCAACAATTGTGTGGAAGTTCATCAACAGCACATTACCATGCAATACACAAAGAACCATTATATCATCCTCAGAAAAAATATGTCACAAAAGCTACGAAAACTTCAAGCATGTAAATTAGCAATCCAAATTCTCAAGGAAAAGAAGTTAATAATCGTAGATGGTTGGGAAAATCACAGGATGAGTTTTAACCAAAAAAGAGGACCTCGATCATAAAGCTATAGATAAACTACCTGAATCATATTTCTTGGGCACAGATGGAGAAAATGAGGAGGATAATTTTACTTTCGAAAAATCAGGTGATGAAAAATCTCAAATTCCTTAAACAAATTTCAGATGAGCACAGCTATGATGTCACCGGCATTTGTTTGATATCTCCTTGCTTAGTTGCACTTGAACAACCAGGGAGGTGTGGAAGCAAGGATCTCATTTATAATTATTTATTTTATTATTTATTACTGTACAGCGATTTAAGTAAAGTTGTACTTCTTTATACTTCTCTCAATTATAAGTGAACATCAGCATAACAATTATATTCATGACACAAGTAAAAGTTCAACACTTTCTTTCTCAAAAATGTCAAAAGGTAGCCAGTCTCCAGATGAAGGACTCAAGATTTTACCTGGCAATGTGGGACGATTTATGGGTTTTGCACCAAATGTACAAACTGTGAGACAGCAGCAGGATCAATTGGCAGAATCAAACAGTTAACTATTTTCAGATCAAATAACACAAGCATAAGAGGTAATTAATACATATTGTATAGTTTCTATTCAACATGTATTACCAAGGTTGTGATAAGTTCACCTAAGCAAAAAAATGATATTAGTACTGGGATCAGCAAACACCAGCCTCATCACTCATCAACAGTTATTCCTATGATGAAAATAATGTAATCATATACAGTCATAACAGCAACAGCCATTTTGTTCAAAGGGCTGAATGATTGCTTACAATTGCCTCACCCCCATGATTATGAACTGTACTTGCTTGCTTGCTTATTTAGGGTGGTTTTCCCGAACCACAACAGCTCTCCAAATCCTCCATCGCCGTTCCTAAGTCAGATGCTTCCAGTCAGTGTATGAACTGTAGGTATCATATAACCATGGAGGTATATAAATAAATGGAGAATGATCGCCAGAATTCTAATCTCTTAAGTGGAGATTATCCCGTTACCTCTATTCAATGAGTCACCAAACTTGAATTGACCAGCCACTTCAGCCAAGCTATTGATCTCCACGATGGTTATGAGCCTCTACCATGGTTCATTGATTGTCACTCCCAAAATGTCCTCATAGGAATTGACCCTACATTGACCGTGCGGAAGCCTTGTAAAAGAGACTGTATAATGGCGTCAGCTAGTCAATCAGCTAGTTCAAAGTCACCAGTTTTGATAGCTTATAGTTTCAATGTATGATCGTATGCGAAACCCGAAGAAATTCGGATGTTCTGTTCTCCAGTTATGAAACTGTTTTCTACACTAGTTGTGCCGTAACTTGACAAATATACTTAGTTTTCATGTTCATATATTAAGCTTTTAAGGGGTCTGAGGGAGTTCAAATATAGTGCACATGAAAGCAAGACGTTTTTACCTTCCGATTGTGAAAAAAATTATGTTGGGCCAATTTGGGCCATTTGAGTTCTGACGAGCAAAATTAACCGGAAGTACTTGAATTCAAGCAAAAGTGATGATCAGACAATCTTTTCTAGAGAGAAATTGATATACGGAATGTATAGGCCCTACATACTTTGTTTAAACAGTTTCTCATAGTTTAGTGTATGATAACCGTGATTTTGGTTGAAGCTTCGGGTCAAATTGATTGAGTGCCATGACGGATGGCATGTTATTGTTTTTAAACTTTTAATTCTGTATTGTCATGAAATCGTATAGGCCGCCTAAATCATCATCATTAAACTTCTCATTGTATAATAAATAATTATCAGTATTTAGGCCTAAATGATTATTAATATTATTAGGAGGCTATCATTTTCTTTGGAGGGAGGGTTCCAAATATACATAAGTCATAATTCAATTTTTCATGACCAAAATGTAGGGAGTCACAAGATGACAACAGATTTAAGGTGTTTTTTTTCAAAAGACTGATTTCTTGTTGCAATTTAAGCACTCAATTTTTGGCGAAAATGGGATTTTGATATCAAAATTTTATGAAACATGAGCACTTTCCAATAAGTATAAACTTCATTTTTCCCCATTGAAATCAATGGCCAGTGAAACAGACTTCACAATGTAATCAGCTTAGCATAATCAATATAAACCTGAAATTGCCTATTCAACAATAATTGATCATAACCAACGTAGTACAAAAGAGGTTTGGCTGGATCATTCTCCATTTATTTATATACCTCCATGATATAACTAAGTGGCAAACAACTTAGGTGATCAGGTTTCATAACAAAAAGTAAAGATAATACAAGAGCAAGTTGAAAATGATACAGGGTAGCATCAACCACATATAATCTTGTTCACCTGCAAAACAGCATGAATTGTACGGCATTTGGTGATTTTGATATCGGAGGCACTCATCAAGCTTATCGGACAAGAAACCAATCCAAAGAACACTAACTCCAGAACAGAATAGTTTGCGTAACTAAAACAAACCAGCAAAGGACAAGAGGTCTATTGTTATTACAACTGTATTATAATTAATATTGGTAACTAATAATTATTGTTAGTTAATTGGTTATAATTATTTATAATCATGTTCATTTGTATTGTTGTTAACTATCATTATTATTATTAACGGTATTATCATTACTACAAATTCTTCTGAATTGAAAAACTAGTACTACACGAAAAAACAATAATCACTCCACTGCAACCAACAATGGAATGTACATACCAATACATATTGCACCAAGGCCAGCAGTGATGTCTTTACCATGTCCAGTGATGTCTGCAGCATCACCAAGGCCAGCAGTGACGTCTTTACCAAGTCAAGCGATGTCTGCAGCGTCACCAAGGCCAGAAGTGAAGTCTTTGCAAGTCCAGCGATGTCTGCAGCATCACCAAGGCCAGCAGTGATGTCTTTACCAAGTCCAGCGATGTCGGCAGCATCACCAAGGCCAGCAGTGACGTCTTTACCAAGTCCAGCGATGTCTGCAGCGTCACCAAGGCCAGCAGTGACGTCTTTACCAAGTCCAGTGATGTCTGCAGCGTCACCAAGGCCAGTAGTGACGTCTTTACCAAGTCCAGCGATGTCTGCAGCGTCACCAAGGCCAGCAGTGACGTCTTTACCAAGTCCAGCGATGTCTGCAGCGTCACCAAGGCCAGTAGTGACGTCTTTACCAAGTCCAGCGATTTTTAACAAGATTAAATGGGTGTATCAACTCCAATATTTCAGAGCATCCTCCTCAACTACAGAAAAATATCATCAGACAGCTCAACATGTAAGGATATGTTGCAGCTCCAGAGCTGGGAGATACTCAAACAGGCAATATTTGCAACAAAATCAGTAACTGGTGAACTGAACTTAAATACAGAAAGGTTCTAAAAGAAACCGTTGGAAATTAGTGAAGAAGAACCGTGCCGCCAGCTTAATACAGTAACTTCAGTGGACAAGCGCTGTGTCAAAGGATTTGCCATACTCACTGGCTGACAGTGACATTTTAAATTTCTATTCTGTTACTCACTCATCAGATTATAGACTAGATATATTTCTTCACTTCCACAAAATCAACATCACTCTTTCATCTGTCCAATTTGCTTATGTGTTTATTTAATTTATTTAAGGCTTAATTGTAGCTTTTTGGTCTTTATGATTTTAATCAATGAAAACAATTCTTTTTAATTAAAAATGATTTTCTAAACAAGATTAAATGGGCGTATCAATTACTATCATCTCCAATATTTCAGAGCATCCTCCTCAACTACAGAAAAATATCATTAGACAGCTCAACATGTAAGGATATGTTGCAGCCCCAGAGCTGCGAGATACTCAAACAGGCAATATTTGCAACAAAATCAGTAACTGGTGAACTGAACTTAAATACAGAAAGGTTCTAAAAGAAACCGTTGGAAATTAGTGAAGAAGAACCGTACCGCCAGCTTAATACAGTAACTTCAGTGGACAAGCCTGTGTCAACGGATTTGCCATACTCACTGGCTGACAGTGACATTTTAAATTTCTATTCTGTTACTCACTCATCAGATTATAGACTAGATATATTTCTTCACTTCCACAAAATCAACATCACTCTTTCATCTGTCCAATTTGCTTATGTGTTTATTTAATTTATTTAAGGCTTAATTGTAGCTTTTTGGTCTTTATGATTTTAATCAATGAAAACAATTCTTTTTAATTAAAAATGACTTTCTAAACAAGATTAAATGGGCGTATCAATTACTATCATCTCCAATATTTCAGAGCATCCTCCTCAACTACAGAAAAACAAAATCAGTAACTGGTGAACTGAACTTAAATACAGAAAGGTTCTAAAGGAAACCGTTGGAAACTAGTGAAGAAGAACCGTACCGCCAGCTTAATACAGTAACTTCAGTGGACAAGCCCCAGGCAAAGGATTTGCCATGCATTTGTCATTCAATTTCAACATTAATTATTATTTCAATACATGTAGATGAGCAAAAAAAAAAAAATGGCTTAATCATTTTAATGTTTATTAATTATTCACATTGCTGTGATATTAAACATTCACATATAATTTACTTACTGATTTACTTTACTTTAAAAAGTCCTTTGACTGGTCAGCCTATGGCAGAAGCATCGTAACGTCACAACAATATATAATACTTTCTTCGGATGAGATTTCCGATTGTGGAGTCAGGTAGCTCCCTTTGTACTGTTGGAGCATTTAGACAACTAGTCATAGAAAACTATGTACCGCACTTTCAGATGTAACCAGGGACATACCAGGCCACCCAACCATGGGGGAGGGGGGGGGAATATCCAAACTAGTAATCTATTATCTGTGAACAAAATTAGTTGTACATCCTGTATATTGGCGATGCCTGGAGAGAAGTGGTCACCATAATGAGGCTCATCAACACAAAGAATAATGGTGTGCTGGTACTACCCTCTCTGTCAGTTTACAGGCTGTTAGAGATAACCGGATTAATCAGATCAAGAAAGGTAATGAATAACAACAAACCACTGAGAGGCCAACACTTGATGCAACAGCTGAAATGTGATGAATAATGGTGGGCTGGTACTACCCTCTCTGTCAGTCTGCAGGCTGGTAGAGATAACCGAAGGATTAATCAGATCAAAAAAAGGTAATGAATAACAACAAACACTGAGAGGCCAACACCTGATGCAACAGCTGAAATGTGATGAATAATGGTGGGCTGGTACTACCCTCTCTGTCAGTCTGCAGGCTGTTAGAGATAACCGAAGGATTAATCAGATCAAAAAAAGGTAATGAATAACAACAAACACTGAGAGGCCAACACCTGATGCAACAGCTGAAATGTGATGAATAATGGTGGGCTGGTACTACCCTCTCTGTCAGTCTGCAGGCTGTTAGAGATAACCGAAGGATTAATCAGATCAAAAAAGGTAATGAATAACAACAAACACTGAGAGGCCAACACCTGATGCAACAGCTGAAATGTGATGAATAATGGTGGGCTGGTACTACCCTCTCTGTCAGTTTGCAGGCTGTTAAAGATAACCGAAGGATTAATCAGATCAAAAAAGGTAATGAATAACAACAAACACTGAGAGGCCAACACCTGATGCAACAGCTGAAATGTGATGAATAATGGTGGGCTGGTACTACCCTCTCTGTCAGTCTGCAGGCTGTTAGAGATAACCGAAGGATTAATCAGATCAAAAAAAGGTAATGAATAACAACAAACACTGAGAGGCCAACACTTGATGCAACAGCTGAAATGTGATGAATAATGGTGGGCTGGTACTACCCTCTCTGTCAGTCTGCAGGCTGTTAGAGATAACCGAAGGATTAATCAGATCAAAAAGGTAATGAATAACAACAAGCACTGAGAGGCCAACACTTGATGCAACAGCTGAAATGTGATGAATAATGGTGGGCTGGTACTACCCTCTCTGTCAGTCTGCAGGCTGTTAAAGATAACCGAAGGATTAATCAGATCAAAAAGGTAATGAATAACAACAAACACTGAGAGGCCAACACCTGATGCAACAGCTGAAATGTGATGAATAATGGTGGGCTGGTACTACCCTCTCTGTCAGTCTGCAGGCTGTTAGAGATAACCGAAGGATTAATCAGATCAAAAACGGTAATGAATAACAACAAACCACTGAGAGGCCAACACTTGATGCAACAGCTGAAATGTGATGAATAATGGTGTGCTGGTACTACCCTCTCTGTCAGTTTACAGGCTGTTAGAGATAACCGAAGGATTAATCAGATCAAAAAAAGTAATGAATAACAACAAACACTGAGAGGCCAACACTTGATGCAACAGCTGAAATGTGATGAATAATGGTGGGCTGGTACTACCCTCTCTGTCAGTCTGCAGGCTGTTAAAGATAACCGAAGGATTAATCAGATCAAAAAAGGTAATGAATAACAACAAACCACTGAGAGGCCAATACTTGATGCAACAGCTGGAATGTGATGAATAATGGTGGGCTGGTACTACCCTCTTTGTCAGTCTGCAGGCTGTAAGAGATAACCGAATGATTAATCAGATCAGGAAAGGTAATGAATAACAACAAACCACTGAGAGGCCAATACTTGATGCAACAGCTGAAATGTGATGGATAATGGTGGGCTGGTACGCAAAAACTTGCACTTTTATTTAATTTATTTAAGGCTTAATTGTAGATTTTTGGTCTTTATTGTGATTTTTTTCAATTAAAAATGACTTAATTAAACAAGATTAGATTAGTGTATCATCTCAAATGTTTCATATTTAAAATATTAGGAATAGCCAAACACACACAATTTCAAGACACATTCATACAGCACTGCGATCACCAAAAGCTCTCATTATTTCCCATGCAGTTCATGGCAAACAATGAGATGTTGCAATGATCAGGAACGTCACTATATGAGTGGTCCATCCTCCTCAACTACAGGAAGATATCAGGTGACAAGTGCAGTTGTACGGACATGTTGCAGCCCCAGAACGGCAACACCACTATGTGAGTGGTCCATCCTCCTCAACTACAGGAAGATATCAGATGACAAGTGCAGTTGTAAGGACATGTTGCAGCCCCAGAACGGCAACACCACTATGTGAGTGGTCCATCCTCCTCAACTACAGGAAGATATCAGATGACAAGTGCAGTTGTAAGGACATGTTGCAGCCACAGAACTGGGAGTTGCTAAAGCAAGCAATATCCTTGCAACAAAAAACAACTGGTGAACTCAACTTAAATACATCCCAAACCCTAAAAAATGCAACAAAGGCATACAAAGCTGAAATGAATGTTGCAGGCAACTTCGCCGAGGCAAACACAATGAACAGAATGCTCACAGTCCTGAATGAAAAGGGAAAAACGCTATTTAGGTCCTCATGTGCGAATGTTGTGGAGAAGAGGACAGTGCTGCAAAAGTGGAAGCGGCTACCACGCCAATCAGATGTCAATGCACTCAACCATTACATCGAGCAGCGCATCGAAACAATACTTCAAGATCCAGACAGTGCCACCTATGAGGAGTTGAGACATCTCATCAGCACAATGCAACAAAATACAGGTTCCCATCCTTATCAGATGCCTCTGAGAGGCTAACACTTGATGCAACAGCTGAAATGTGATGTCCTCAGGTATATAACTTCCTAACATCAAGTTTTTCCATATAGTACCAGAAAACACTTTGCTGAATCTAATCTATATTAAATTTTTTACAGTGACATTATCTTGGCCACTGCACATCTCTCAACAGGGATGACGATAAATGGTCGCTGTACAACGATAAAGAGTATGCAGAGTAACACAAATGTTATGTTGCACTTGACAGGATCTCCCACTTTTACGCTAAAAACTTGCACTTTTATTTAATTTATTTAAGGCTTAATTGTAGATTTTTGGTCTTTATTATGATTAATCAATATAAACAATTCTTTTTAATTAAAAATTACTTTTTAATCATCTCCAATATTTCAGAGCATCCTCAACTACAGAAAAATATCATCAGACAGCTCAACATGTAATTAGGATATGTTGCAGCCCCAGAACAGTGAGTTATTAAAGCAAGCAATCTTTGCAACAAAATCAGCAACTGGTGAACTGAACTTAAATACACAAAGGTCTAAAAGAAACAGTTGGAAATGAGTGAAGAAGAACCACCAGCTTAATACAGTAACTTCAGTGGACAAGCCTGTATCAAAGGATTTGCCAGACTCACTGGCTGACATGACAGTGACATTTTTAATTTCTATTCTGTTACTCACTCATCCGATCATAGACTAGATATATTTCTTCACATAAAATCCAGACTTCAAAGTCTCGGTGTTCAGAAAACACTCTGAACAGGAGAGTGTGAAGTGTGCGAGAAATAAAAAACTGTGCAAAAAGGTTCCAAAGGAAATCGGTGGAGATTTGACAAGAAGAACCGCCCACGTACAACAGTTACTTCTTTGGACAAGCCCCAGGCAAAGGATTTGCCATACTCACTTGCTGACAGTGACAATTTTAATTTCTATTCTGTTACTCACTTATCCGATTATAGACTAGATATATTTCTTCACTTCCACAAAATCAACATCAATTTTTCACCTGTCCAATTTGTTTATTTGTAATTTCAAATCCCGTTCAAAGTAATTATCAGCATCCATTTTGTTCAGACTGTTTAACTAAATTATTTTAGTTCCATCAAGACTTTTCTGTTCCCCAGTAATACTTTCTTTGGATGGGACTTCAGACTGTGGATTCAGGTAGCTCCCTTTGAGAATAAAGAACATAAAGAATAATGGTGGGTGGTGACCTTATATAGAGTTCATCAACTTGTTCCACAAGATGCAACAAACTAAGAGCAAGGCCCTCATGCCCAAGACATTCAGAGCTGTACTCCGCTCAAACATCCCAGAGTTCAACAACAACGAGTAAGTATGTTTTACACAATGTTGACAAATAAATTTATTCAATACAGGAACCATTAGACTTTATTAAAGGGCCGATGATGCCAGTGACAGGCTAAATAAGATTATTATTTAAGATTAGATTAAACAATTCTTTTCAATTTCTTGTTGACAGTGACATTTTTAATTTCTATTTTGTTAATCACTCATCCGATCATAGACTAGATATTTCTTCACTTCCACAAAATCAACATCACTTTTTCACCGGTCCAATTTGCTTATGTGTAATTTCAAATCCCATTCAAAGTAATTGTCAGCATCTGAACATTTTGTTCAGACTGTTTAACTAAATTATTTCAGTTCCAAGACTTTTCTGTTTCCTGTCCAGTCTGTTCACAATTAATTCAATTTCAATCAGTTCAAATATCCCCCAACATTTTAATGACTCAATTGGCATCCATACCAGTAAAATGCACTAAGTGCGGTTCCAAAGGATTAAATCAAAATCTTCAAGACCATGTGTGCTCTGCGATTATTTACGCATCACCTACCAAGCAGATGAACGACGGACTCAGATCAGAAAACCAGTTGGACGATCTGATGCGCCAACAACCACCAGAAGCTGTCCTTCTGTCACCACTTTCGTACGCAACTAAAACATTAAATGAACATGCCAGCAAACATGTTGCTGGAGAACCGGTGCCAACACAAATCACAGCAATGACAGACATTTGGACATGGCTTCGCCTAAAGGCAGCGAAAGATAGGATGCTGCAGTTGAAGACCAGGGGACAGGTATGAATCCCTTGACGCCCTTAAAAAACACCCAAAAAACATTGTACAGCGGACAGGATTTTGAAAGTAACTGAACTGTATGATTTCTTTTCAGAAGCCAGTAGCAAAATCTGACTTGGATTCTGTTGGCGATGATTCATTGGTACCTACCTATACCTCTCACAATCCCTGCCTCCAAAAGCGGATCCAAATCAGAGCCTGAAGAATCACATGAGAGAACTTATCTCTCAACAAGGTGTTTCTACGTTCAACAGACAGGGTCTTGAAGAATCAGTGGAACGATTTTCTTTGACAGAAATGCAGTCATTCTGTTCATATGTTGGGTTTCGACGCGCTATGAAATTATTTCAAATCCTTCCTTAAGAGGATCCAAATCAGCACCTGAAGAAACACATGCAACCCTATCAGGCTTTGAATATTTTAGATGCACTAGATTCTTGGCATTTTGATCATATTATTTGCAAAATTACAAAGCAGTTAATTAATGTAAACAAATATATAATATATGGTTACTGATGTGTAATATCTTGAAAAGGCAAGTTTGCATTCAAATAGAAATGCATGACTTTACTAGACTTACTAGGTTTAAATTTCAATATTTTATTATTCAATAATATTATTTCAATTATGTCCTTCAATTTGAATATTGATTATTATTTCAATACAAGAAAAGTAAGAATTTTCTTGAAAAAATATTTAAAACTATACAAAAATTTGTCAAACATGAAATAGCTGAACTAAAAAATAAAAAATACAATTTCCAAGCATAACAACTCACTTTAAATCACCCGATACAACCCCTTGTCTCAGTACACGAGCGCTGTTGATGTTGCATAACATGGTTGGAAAATAACTGGGCCAGGTCGATCATGACAGCTCATGATCGACCGACCGCAAACACTACACTGTGTACTACACTGTACATGTACATTGTACATGTGCTGTACTGGTTTACTGTGCGAGCGTACCGTGCTTTACGTATGACCTCCTCGTGGCGCATATAATTAGCAGTGAACTGGCTGAAACTAGATCACGGAGTGTGCGCTTTCAGTAGTGATTGACTGAATGCATGCCATGTGCGATTTGTTTGTGTAACGTTCTTAGTCAATTCGCTGATTGGTAGGAAGTTTTTATCAGGAATTTTTAAATTTATTCTGTATGAAAATGGCGGCTAGTGGTCGGGTAGTGCTAAACTTGGAGGTGCTACTTTGTCAGCAAAATACAGAGCAGATGAAGCGCAGTTCAAGGGGGATTTTTACGTTGACGGCGGTCAGATGTTTTGCAATTTTTATAAACATTGTGTTGATTGGAAAAACACAGAAAAACATACCAAGGATTTACTTATGTTATACTTCAATGGCGATGTTGAAGGTCGGCTTCAGTAAGGTAGGACAAATAACTAACAAGTTCATGTTGTCATTTTGCTTTGTAAGGTGTTTTTATAGGGATTTATGAGTAAAACGGAAAATCACGGAAAATGGCAAAATTGCAAAACGGAATTTTGATTTTGTAAAACGGAGAAATGGAGGCTTTAATGTAGATGAGCAACAAAAAAATGGCTTAATCATTCAGATATAATTTATTTATTGATTTACTTTACTTTGAAAAGTCCTTTGACTGGTCTGCCTATGGCAGAAGCATTGGTAACATCACAACAAAATATAATACTTTCTTTGGATGGGACTTCAGACTAAGACTGACTGCAAATAGTATTTGATAACATCAACTTACACCAGAAAGTACATCACAAGACCATACCAATAACAACAAGCAGCACAACTTAGTCCAAGCGTATACGGTTCTGGATCGAGTCAATTGTGAAAGTTTGAGCAATTTAAGCCCAATACTTGACGATATCAGAAATTTAGAGGAAGAAGCATGGTGGCTGCCGGTTGCCGAACAGGATATGCTAAGGGATTATGAACTCACAAGTAATTTACCTTTTTCACTGTCAATTTTGTGCTGCTTGTAGGAATATAAAATTTATTTTCCCACTTCTTTTTTATTATAGTCAGTTCAATTTGTAAATATAAATTTTAAAGTCATATTGTACAATCTTATAATATGAAATTGGTTAATTCAGCGTCAAACCTAATTTATTGCTACATTTGTGATCATATCGTCAGGTGCATTACATAGTGACGGATGTCAAACCCAGGTTGCATTACATAGTGATGGATGTTGATCACAAATTTATCATAAAATGGGCATTGGGAAAATGTTGAGTAGGAAAATTGTATAGGGCATAGATTATAAACTTGCCATTAATGTTCAGCAATTCATGTGTCTATTAAAAGTAGACCCTTGGAAGATATTTTCAAAATGTTAAAATGTAGTAAAATCGTACATCTCACATAATATAATAGCTAAGTTATCCGTCACTATGTCTTGCACAATTATTTTGAGAGCTCATCATTGGTCACTATGGATTTTGCGGTAAAATGTAGCTCCATCACAATATGTTTACACATGTCCCAACTTAAAAATAATTAAAAATAGAATCAGCCATTTTGTTGTTGTTCATAGGTCAACAGTAATTTTCAATAATTTGCACATAAAAGTTCCTATTGAACTCCATGTTAAATGTCAAACATTAAATGCCAGTGGTGTTACTTTCACTTTACCTCGTTATTTCTCCTTAGAATGGGCAGAACATAGACATTATGCTACCTCACTTATTGCAGCTCCTGCCATTATTATTAATTAATTTAAGTGGCATAATTTGAAATATTTAGAGGATATACAATAGGATATTTTGAGTAGTTGATGTTGGCGCATGAAAACACCCCTTACTCTAAAAGGAATTGTGTGTGCATAATAATGTACCACTCATACATCATCAATGTACTACACATGTGCATGGGCTTCACGATCATCCATGTTCCACGACGACATGACCACTGCATGTCGTCTTTTGCCTCATAGGCGATACCCATGAACCAATTAAATTAAGTGCCACAAATCCTAGCTAAACCAGTGACACTGACTAAAAATATTATTTAGTCATGAGAGGAAAACAAAAAGTATTAATCAATGATAGGATGCACACAGTTGAATCTCTCTATGAAATGGATGCAGTACGTCAAATTGATGTTTAAAATCTGACCAGGAATTAACCATGGAGCCATTATCAGATTCCATGTACCATATGCTTTCTTCTGTACTGCATTTTTTGTTTGCTGGGATTAGAATCACTCCTCATGATCATACCACTGTCTATGACCTTTGTTTCAGAATTCAATCTAACTCCAATTCAAGTTGAATAATCTGTTACAACAACTGTAAATATAATTCACCACCCATCAAAGGCATACATACTGCCCCTTCCAGGATCAATCTCCCTATCAATTGGATGAGTGGCTAGCACTAAATGCACAAGGGTTGTTATGGCCTTCATTTAATGCTCTGCGTGCTAGCCATAGCCTTTCAACATAAAAATCCAAGTTTATATTATTGTCTCAAAATATCAAAAGCTATCTCAAGAACTACAGAACCAATACTGGGCTTGTTTGTACTTGTTTTAATGCATTTTTCATGACGATTCCAAATGTGGTCATGAAAACTGTGCAATTCTGAAAGTTGTGTATTTTTAAAGAAAATTTGAAACTTGTCATTTGCAGTCAACACCCCTGTGGAAAGTGTTTAGAAACCATCAATTGGATGGGTGTTTAGCCTATGTCCGAAACAAGGCAGACCCTTGGGTCAAAAGCCCGAAAAAATAATGGAGGGCATGCTTATATGCTACCATGCAGGCTTACAGGGCCTGTGAAATTGTGTCAGCAAGATGGACTCAATGCTGACTTAACTCAATGGTACATCAATCCATGGCATTAGCTGTTGTTGATTTGTGAGTTTTGTGAAGTCTTAAAAAGTGTCACACAGATATGGACCAATGTAACATTAAAATTTGAACATCTGAATTCCGGCCCTGTAGATTTCAAAAAGCAATGGCTTGAAAATGTTGGCCTATTTTGCACAATGTACCTCGCTAAGACACAAACTCCTACATAGTAACTTAACATAAATTACTTGGGTCAAATTCACTTTGATCTGCCCACAGTGTGACAAAATTAAGCTCCTGTAAACCTGTAACATTTATTATTCTAAGCAAGATCCTTGTGCATGTGCCGAGGTGCACACCATGTATATTGCATAAAAAGAACCAGGTTACACCAGGGTCACACAATGCAACATCATGATACATGTAGCTTGTTCCTCCTATATAAGGTGCCTAAATTTCTAGATATTCTGAGGTAAAGTTGAATAAATTTGGGTTGCATTTTACTAAACTTTTAATGAAGCTTCATAACTCTTGAAATCATTTGTAACTTGAGTTGATGAGTGGTAGGTTCCATTTCACTAAACTTACTTATGAACGGTAGGCCTACCCTTTGTAAGTAATAGTAAAGTTACATCTAGTATTGGGCATTCATAATTTACTTAACGGTTACTTGAGTTACGGAGGGTTAAAAGTTTAGTGAGACCCCAGATATGACAGCTGTCAATCTAATCTGTATTATCTCATTACAGGAACAACTCGCTGACAGGTGCCTATACTTTGTTCAACTATAAGTGGCAAAGAATATTTGCTTCTTGTTACTGTGCACATCAATTAGTCCCAATTTACACCCGCATAAATTTACAAGAGCGTACGCCAGTTACACATTACTCAAACAAGCTTTATCAAATTGTGTGTTATGAATCTTGCCTATTACAAGTTGGACAAAGTATAACAATGACAATTGTTCTCCATAGTAACTTGACATACATAGTTACTTTGGGCAAATTCATTCTGAATTGCCCAAAGTGTGACAAAATCTAGCTCCTGTGAACCTGCAATATGCTCACTTATCCTTGACAAGATCATTGCGCATGTGCCGAGTCACACAGCCAGGTTTCACCAGGGTCACCTGAAGCTGCACAGTTTCGTATATGAGGTACGAACATTTCATGGTATTATTAGTAAGACTCTGTGTCCAGATTTACAAACAGTTTTCATATTGCATCCACAAAGTAAGGTGTGAGACAAACACAGTAACTTTACAATTACATATATAATAGCTTGGGGAAAATTGCGTTCTGAATTGTGACAAAAACCGAGCCCTGTGAACCCCGGGGCACTCAAATTTTTTTGGTAGGGTGTGCCACCGCCAGTTTCGAACTTGAGGTCTAAGGAACTGATCGGCCAGCCAAAAGGAGGGTCTAGGGAACTGATTGGCCGGTCAAAAGGGGGTCTTGGGAACTGATTGACTGGCCAAAAGGGGGTCTTGGGAACTGATCGGCCGCCAAAATCTGAAAAATCTCGAAACTAAACCCGCAGGCCAAACCAGGGTTCAATTTTGTTATGCGTTTTTGCCACAGATTTTTGAAGGAATCGATTTCACTTTGAATTGTGCATTAAATTATTAATCAGGAAAATCATTAATGCAAAATAGGTCTGGTTTGGCCCATTACGATGGAAACCTCAACAAAGCAAAACAGCATTCAAATCAAAATTACTAGACCCTGTAGACCTACAATCTATGCTATTAGCCTACTGATAATTATAGCAGCATTACAAAAGCCCACCATAAAAACAAACCCACAAGAATTATTTTTTTCAGTGCCGAATAGAAAAACATTTAGACTACCGGTACATTGAACTGTCATGCTTATACCATGAGATGATTGAGTGAAGTGTGCAGAATTTGACAGCCATTCCACTCCCGATTTTACTAGACCAGTAGATCGTAAATTACCTTTTAATTCATTGTTTATGGAGAGCTGCAAGGATGTGTACATAATTATTAAGGTACTTTTCCTCATATTGGCAATTTTATTCCAAAAAGAGATCTCAAAATCATTTATTTCTAGCTAAATGTTCACCAGCTGGACTCTCGCGATCGGCATTGCTGCAATGTTTATTTATTATCAGTCAACCAGTGTTGCCACTACTAAAGGAGCCCAAAATCCCACCCAAAGTTCACCTTATTCCTTACAATGTGTTTCAATGGGGAAGAAATTAATGGAAAATTCCTTTGAAGTTTTTGGGCTCGCAAAAGTAGCTTTTGGGTCTGCTTTTGGGCTTGAAATAGTAGGACAGAAAACACATCTCTCAAGATGCCGATGAGAGCGGAAATCGATGATCTGAGGGTCTATGGAACGGCTAGAAAAATTTTGGGGCTTCAGAGCGGGCAAACAATGAATTCAGAGGGTCTAAGGAACGGCCAGTGGCTCTGAAAAAGGGGGTCGTCGCCGCGGCACATACCCGTATAGCTGGGAAATGTGAGTGCCCCCCCGGGCTGTGAACCTTGCGCATGTGCTGAGGCACGCAGCCAGGTTTCACCAGGGTCACATGAAGCTGCATAGTTTGTTCATCGTATATGATGTGCCAACATTTCATGACATGATCAACAAAATCCCATGTCCACATTTACAGATAGAAGATGTCTGAAAAACACAGTAAGGCGACGAAAAAGCCCTGTTCTACGGGCAGACAGACCTTTCAAGTAGGGTTGGATAGTCGGATGTTTTTACTACGC
Organism: Amphiura filiformis; assembly: GCF_039555335.1. Classification (NCBI taxonomy): domain Eukaryota; kingdom Metazoa; phylum Echinodermata; class Ophiuroidea; order Amphilepidida; family Amphiuridae; genus Amphiura; species Amphiura filiformis. The sequence continues at coordinate 25,548,128 of NC_092629.1, forward strand.
TTTTTCTGGACGCGAAAATTACCCTAAAATATCCCCAAAATCTGAAAAATCAGAACAAAATCTTAAGATTCTTTGCAAACATATTTTCTAAAAATATTCAGCCAAAATTAATCAATTTTGGCTAAAAAACGGCTGATTTTACAACATAATTTTAGCAAAATTAACCCCCCCAAAAAATCTCCAAAACTTGAATTTTGGGTCTGTTGGGCCTGTAGAACAGGGTTGTTTTTTTTCGCCTAACTTGACATAAATAAGAAATAAATATTGCTGGGGCCAAATTCATTCTGAATTGCCCAAAGTGTGACAAAATCAATCTCCTGTGAACCTGTTTCTTTTTTTTGCCAAGATCCTTGCGCACATGCCGATGCGCACACCATGTTTATCGCATGTAAAGAATCCGCTTTCACTAGATTCGCACGATCCTACATGGCTTGTTCATCGTATGAAGTGGCAAAATGTACGGCTAAATTAGCCAACAAGAATCCCACTTCCATATTTACACAGACAGTATTCACCTCACAACGGTGTGAAAAAAATACTGACAAAGTGTGTAATAACTGATATAATTCTTAACCCTAGATATATCACTCATCAGGTGTTGTTGCTGTCTAGCTTTTGTTTCTTCGTCCAGTGAGGTACATCTGTTGTGTCTTCTTCCTCTTCTTCATCTGATTCGTGGAAAATGGCTTCTGGTTGGGTTCTGAAAAAATAAAATAAAATAAAGGATGTTAGCATACAACCAAGCAATGTGATTCACAAACATATTTGAATTGAACTTTTATCCTATTAATTCATTGAAGGGATAATTTAATCGCATTTATGGCACCCATGACATACATTGTTCAGCTCGTAATATGCACAACTTAGCATCCCATTGTGGATTGACAAGAGAATACCATACAAACAGTTGGAGCACACAAGTGTGTGTTGCATGAGTGATGCTCACTTCTGTTACTTGTCCAGCAGCATAGGTTGGGACTTTTAATGATGCGTGCAGTAACAAGAACCAACTGTTTTTTGCTAATTATGAGTTTTACAAAATGTAAAAGGAAATAACTCCTGGGGCATACAATTTTAAGTGGCTTACACAATTTTATCTCCATACTGCGGACATACACATTTGAGTTTCATTCACTTTTACTGTAGACTGTTCAAGCTTTTTACTGCTGAGTGCTGGATCACCCCACACCTCTAACTACAGATGCATTTTTAGGTTGTTTGCAATCATTTGCACATCTTAGCTAAAGGGGACGGTCCCTGGTTTGCAGTAACATCCACAGTTGAAATGTCAAGTTTCATAAAAAACATTAAGTGTTTGCCACTAAACAGGACCTAGCCAGGACATTGGGAGCTTTACACATGTACATATCAACTAGTGACAGCCCTTGCATTAACATCCCTGGTTGGAAAGTTTTGCAAAAATGTCTGCATTTGAAGGAGGGTGACTACAGTGTACCCCTCCCCGCACAACCCCATATTTACTGTTTATATGCAGGTGAAATCCAGAACGGGTTATCGCTTGCTTCCTTGGCATGTCGCAGGATAGCTTCTCTAGGATTTTTGTCATCCATCTTCTTGATGGCAATATTCTTTGCTACATAAGATGACAATGTACTGCCAGATGCAGCGACACGTCCACCACGACCTGTAAAACAAAGTAATGAGCAAGAAAAGGTCAAATTGAATCCTTACAAAATCAACTTACAACCAATTTTCAAAAATGTATTACTTTTGAATGAGGGCGGATGGTATTATATACTACTTGAAGATTAACACTTAAAAAGAACTTTATTTTATTTTATAATGTCTCAACTTCTCTATTCTTGTACAGGTAGATTTTTTTAAAAGGAACTATGACTTGAGCAGTGGCAGCGCCAGGGATTTCTTTCGGGCCCAAAGACCCACCATCTCCAAATTCCAGGGGGAGCATACCCACCAAAAATGGATGATGTGCTCCCCACCTCGGCATCTGTCACAGTATGAAACCAGCATATACACTCATTCCTCTTGATTGTAATATGACTTGAGCAGTGTCAGCGCCAGGAATGTTTTTTGGTGGTTCATAATATGATTTTTTGGGTGGCGGGCATGGGGGAGAAGGGAATTTCAATGGGGGGCATAATCAACAAATTTTGCACACAATCGCTGCAAGAAGTAGCAATTTTTGTCATTTTGGTTTTTTTACGGAGGGAGAGTTCGCCCCGCGTGCCACCTGGACTTGAGGGGTAAAGATAACTCAACCACACATGTGTTTAATATTCACTTACCTGATGTGATTGGCAGGTCAGGTCTATGTGATCTAACTGGATCCTGTCTGTCCTTCTGTTCTTTCTTATAGGCCATTACAGCTTTAGGCTGGTCCTTTCTGTACATACGCAACATGTGAGCTGGAGAAAAAAAATACAAATAGACCAACCTTTATAAGTATATAGCCCCTAATTGTTTTGTTGCATTTTCTATGCACATCATCAGAAATTGACACAATGTTAGTTTAAAGTTAGGGCCCATACATAAACCAGTCAGCCAAGCTGGGGAATCCCTCGTTCAATGGGAGCTTGAGCATTGGGACTGCAGTAAACTGCAGCTTGGCTGGGAAAGGCTGCCCACTTGTGTATGGGTATGGGCCCTTAATCAGTTGCAATATCTGGGGTTCATTATGTAAGTATATACCACAAATGATAAGAATTTAGTAATCTTGATATATTTTGAGGACCTATTTTTTATTTTTGGTTTTCTGTCAGTAAGCTATTAAAAATTCCTATGACCATTATGTGAGCAAAATTGTGGCAAACTGTTTGTCAAGAAAAGGTATAGTACTTGCCATCTAAAATGTGCTTTTTACTTATATGCAATGGGAGTAATAATGCAATACTTACGGGTAATTATGTGCTCTTTCTTCATTACATCTGGCTCCTTGGCTTTCCTCTTCTTCTTCACTACGCTCAATTTGGCTCCTCTGAAATACAACAATCATTTCCAGAATTTAGTTGCAAATCCTGGTGGTACATACCCCATCAAATACAATGTCACTCGTCCTCATTTATATAGAATTCTGCCCTCCGTAAAATACCACAAGACAATTCACATGATAATACAATAAAACAGGTGATAGGTGTAAATGGCTGTGGAAGCGAACTAGAGACCAGTCCCTCTGACACTTAAAAGTTAGAGCCAACATGTCTGCCACTTCAATTGTTATACCATTCCAGCTGACTCTAATCGATAGGGTTTTATGAAAAGGCTACCTTGAATAATATTTTGCATTAATATTGCTAATGTATCTTTGTACTTGCTTATTATTAGGTAGGGCACAAATTAGGCTATTCCATTTAAATTCCACACACACTACAGGACAATTATTCAACCATCTTAATTTCATTTGCACCTTTTGTTCAATTAATTACCCCCATGAGCACTACCTGCCGATCTAACATTGCCTCTGATTGGTCAATTCTCGCTATTCACAATAAAGGGCGCCAGCAGTTTTGCGATGTAATCGTGATGTATCACGGAAAAGGTCGACATCCAAGTCCGAAATACAAATATTACCATGCTATTACATAGGAACACGTGACAATATTTTTTTAGTTTGTCAAAATAAAGGTGCTACACACGAATCGATACTCAATAATACTTAATAATGTGATTTGAAATGTGCACAATTAATTTTTTCTCTATCGATTTGTGTGTAATACCGTTATATTGACAAACTAAAAAAATATTGTCACGTGTTCCTATGTAATAGCATGGTAATATTCCTTTTCCCATGATACATCACGATTACATCGCAAACCGCTGGCAGCGCCCTTATTGTGAATAGCGAGAATTGCGTGATATCTTCACTTTAATCCAATCAGAATGGAGCTTTGCAAATAATTCACCCCAATTTTTTTGCATGGTGAAATTATTCTAACATTGTTGCTGATTGGTCCATTTGATAATGAAAACTTCTTTTTGATCAATAGGCAGGTAGTTCTCATAGGGTTAATCCAGCAGAAATTGGACTACTCAAATTGAATTTCATACATATCCCCTCGACATTACATTAATCACCCACACAAGATGTGTGAATTTCAACTGGGGTTAACTGAATGGGCGACTCTTTCTGAAATCTACACCCTTGGAATGGGATATTGACAGTGACGTCAGACTCAAACTAGTCTTTTTTACTTCTGACTCGCATTATAATACCTGTGGCTTTTATCCGGATGATAAAAGACTTTAGCCTGACCATTCCCACATCCTACAATGATTTGGTTTAGTCTAGGATGCCAGATACATCGCACAACACTCTGTAATCAAGGAAAACAAATAGTAACTTATAATAACATCAATGAATTTGGTACATAAACAGGGGTCGCTAAAATTGTTGAGGGTCAGAAAATTTATTTCGGATGGGCCCCAAAGGTTTGTTAAATTGTAGCTTTTTTAATTACAGGTGCATAAGCTTACTGCACAACTCGACATTCATGTAAGACTTGTTATAGCTAAAATAATAGTTTCTCGATCATGAGAGTATGAATGCATGTACTGCGTGCAATGCGTAATGTTGCAAGTTTAGTGGAATGACACGATAGCGCAATCGATTGTGCACGCACAGGAAATGCAGCGCTAACCAAATCCTGTGTGGTAGGTGTTGTATGCCGACGCAGTTGTCATTGCGTGCATATTGAGCTCTCATGATCAAGAAAATATTATTTTAGCTATAGGAGATGTTAATGACCCAAGGCTAAGGGCACATCACACACTGCATTCAGTCTGATATACTTTGCTGATTTTGCATTTTAAATCCCAATTTTAAAATCAAGGGCCCAAATGGCCCTTGAAAATGATGGTTTATTTCAAACCCTGAGCATAACTAAATACTTGAATTAAATGTTTCCAACAAAATGTATATCACAATGTCAAAGGTCACTTAATCAAACAAAATGAGAACTCAAAGAGTTTTTCTATTCTATATTTAACCCAGAGAAGACACTTCCCACAATACATTGCTTCCCAGCACTGATTTGCTATCTAGTGCAACATTGGTGGATGACAAAATGTATCTCAATGAACAGAGCACATCCTGATCTTATGATTGATGTATTTCTTGTCACTAGTATTGACCAATGTTGCACTGAATAGCACATCAGTAAATGGAAGAAATGCATTGTAGGAAGTGTCAGATATCTTCTCTATATTTAACCTTTTAAAGTCATTTACTGATAAGTTTTGTGAAAAATCTAAACGTAGCCCCAAGAGATATTCCGAGGTCCAAACCAAAATGTTTAGATTTTTCACAATGCTTGACATATTACTGATGCAAATTTCATTCATAAGCGTCACTTTGATCTTTTCACTTCTACATGGATGAAAACAAGCACTGGCATAATTTCCTGAAATTGTTTTAACATTTCCTGAAATTGTTTTAACATTTCCTGAAAATATGTATTTTCCTATACTTTGTACAGGAAAGATCAAAGATTTCCCTATACTTTGTACAGGCTGAGAGCGCCCTCGACTTGGCTGCACGTCTTTCAGATCATGTTCTGAAATTTGTTATAATTTTGCATGTTACGGAAGAACCTATGTACTTTTTTCACAGGGAAGATCCAAGTAAAATTTCCTGAGGATTTACATCCCTGACTTTACGAAATAACACAAAATGTTCCTCAAAAGTTTGTAAAAGTAAACAATTTTTACATTTTCCCTTACGAAAAAAAATTGAACAGGCTAAAACAGGTTGACCAATCACAATCTGTGCAATTATGGTAGCGCGTAATCCAAATACAACAACCAGTTTTCCAAAAACAACACGGTGCACACGTAGGTTAATAATATTTACGATGGAACAATTACGCATTTTGCGGTCAATTGTGAGATATTAATGACCTCGATTTGCATTCGCCTTCTTACAAATAATATGATTGGATTACACGCATCGCGTATATTAATGAGGTTATGAATATTCTCGAATTACCTGTAAGGTATGCTAACTGTGCCAAGATACTTGGAAATAGTAGCCCGACAGAGAGTGGCGACTTGACCTCGGGCACAGTGTGCCTTTTCAAAGCAACCCATATACATGCAAGTTAGGTGCCATGTAGCATCACTGATTATGGATTTACCTTTTCGGTAAATCCCATAATTCCTTGCAGTTAGACAGAGATGTTGTCATTTGACGTCACATCAACTATGGGATTTACTGAAAAGGTCAATTGTCATATACTTACTGAATTTGAACACTCCATCTCTGTCACAACATCAAAGGTTTCCCTATCAAAGAACATCAGTTTACCAGGACCTTCATTTTTCTTGACGGAGATCCCAGTCAGCACCATTTTATCATCCGGACTAAATTGGCAGTCAGTTCTAGATTGTCAAATTTAAAAGATTTGAATTATCACCATGTACAAACATAAGGATTTTAGGCGCTAGCGCCCTAAAAGCAACACATTTTGATGTATAATACCATTTTTTCAAATTTTTTTATACTTTTTTCAATTTTTTCCGCCCTTTCTTCTTTGCTAATTCGTTTTGCCGCCCCCTTCGTTGTTGCCGCCTTCTTCTTCCGCCGCCTTCGCTTTTGGCCGCCCCATGCTTTTGACCCCGGGGCTGGCGCCTCAAAGCCCCCTCCAAAATATGTGCATGGTAAGTCTAATTGTGACCGATTTCATTGAAATAACGCTCTGAAAATGCCATATATATATATATATCAGGGGTGTGAGTGACCACAGATAAAAAAATCTGAACAAATCTGAAAAAGTCTGAAATTTGGAAAGCTCCTATACTTTTGTACAGAGGAAGAGCAGAAAAAGAGATAAAAATTGAGATCAAAAAATCTGAATTCAGATTTTAATCTGAACTCTCACACCCCTGATATATGATGAAATTGAAATCTGAAGTCTGATGTTAGTCGACAAACAACTCATTCTGCTGGACGCATCACATATGGAAAAGGGGATTAACAAGACTGAGATTACAGACAGACAAAAGAAAGAGAGAGCAGTAGCTAACAAAATCAAGTGACATCAACCACACTAGCAAAAAATTCCCAAAGTGATTCACAGCAGTTTGCAGTTTAGGAACAAGAGTGAAGGGGTACAGTAAAGCATCAGACACAAGTAATAAGATGCTTATACACTCTGCTCTTGAAGGATGGTGCGCCATTGTCAGATATGTCTCCGACTACTTCATCTGGTAGGCTATACCAAACTTTAACTGCAGAGTGGATGAAGGTCCTGCTATAGATATGGCTCTAGACTAAAAACTGGTACTGTGACAGTATTGTGGAAAAATTTTTGAGAGTTTTATTTGTTTACTTGGCAACATTTCACAAAAATGCCGGATACATTGTTATGTGAAACAGCCGATGAGTCTCATGTAACTACAAAAAAAAAATCAACTCCCATAAATATTAGGATCTTTTCATGTATTTAAATTAAAATCAGGAGAAGAAATATTTCTGCCTAAAACCTCATGCATCTTTCTACTTACACTGGATAAAAATTGACCAATCCTGTAGCAACATTTATAGCACGTTTGAAATTCCTAATGTCCCACAATTTCAGTGTATCATCACCTGTGGAAAGTAAAACACAACATTAAATTTAGATAAGAGTATGATGGACATAATACCGTATTTGTTTCCTTATCAGCCCAGGGCACTTCATTAATAGTGGGCGCTTATTTTCCCATTGTTTAGTATGTCTTCATTCATTGCATCACATGCAGGGATGAGATGGCTTCCTCATGGGACTCTTTTTAGAGTGATAAGATTCCTGTCGGCAGGTTACAGTCACTATAAAATTTTGACATTGAAAATCACACTGAAATCTACATTCAGCATTTCAGCGTTACTCAAGGTATTTTTAGTGTGGCTATTGTCCAAGGATTATTTTTCATAACAATAGTATGGCCCAACACATTTCAGTGTGATTAGCACCATTTCATTAGACATAACAAAAAAACTCTAGTCAGTGCTATTTCAGCGCTATTATCTATTGTATAATTTTCAGTTTTACTCTACAGTTTCAGTGTGGTTTTCTGTCTCAATATCTCATAGTGAGTCACACAAATAAAATATCATATTGTTAAAATATCACATGGACAGTAATTATTTATTTTTTTACCCATGAATGAAACATATGAAAAAATGTCCAAGAGAATGTTGAGCTTGTTTGTAGCTGTGTATTCTGCTACCATGAATCTGACTAGGCAGTCAAGCACGCACAGTTGATAGAGCAGACTTCAGTGAGAGGTCCCGAGTTCAAGCCAAGGTGTGGTTAGAAAATGTTCTTGTGAAAATAATTGTGAATAACTTAAAATTCCCTAGAACAAGGAACTAGCTAGCCTAATACCGTAGAAACCCGTCTGTAAGGAATAGTAGCGACTGTGATGATAGCATATTTCACGCTAGCGCCCTCCACAATATTATAACATTATGGAATTTGAGCAAATCATTTACCGACACAAGCAGGTATACAATGTATTATTTTATCTTTATTTAGCATCTCACGAGCATAGCTCACTTGGCAAGGCATAAGACTTTGGTTCTTTAGATCGGAAGATGGTGAGTTCGAGCCTCATCACGGTCACACAAACTTTTATAAACAAAATATTGTTCAAACTTTTCATTTATATTTTCTTGCATTTTCTAAAGACTCCTTTCGTGATCATTTTTTTTTCATATTTAGTTTAATTTATTCTATTGTTTTTCTTTTATTGTTTCTTTTCGTTGTCTTTTTTCTTGTTTAATTTTATTTTTCTTTATTTTCTTTGATTCATATAATATTGGCAGGATAAGGAGAGGAGGAACTAAAGACCCATTCAGTGATTTGCTCATCCGGACGATCGTAAAAATCATCAAAATTCACCTTTGTCATTGTCATAGATGTGGTAACATAGCCTGCTAGTGGTTCAGCAGAAAACCGTGTGACACATAATATACATTTGGCTACATTTTATTATACGATAAATACTGAATTTATTAAACATGGTAACAAATATTCTCTAGCAGATCGGTTATACGATGGAACTGGTAGGCATAGGCCTATTATAAATTCGGGATATTAAATATCTTCCTGACGAGACAGATCTGCGCGTGTGGTCAAAGACGATTCCTTACTAGCCACAGACCGTCTGGCTGGAATTAGTTGAACATGAACCATTCGCTATGGCTGTTGGTCGGACCTCTCATCTCTCCACATCGATTGTGACCTATAATCCCGACATTGCCCTTATGAACTCACATCCTCCTGTTTTATTTCAATACGCTGGCGGTTACGTAATAATCGGATTAACTACCATAGCAATAGGTGAAAACAATTTTTGAATATACCGCGTTATACACTGATACGTTCAGGCGGTACCTCTTCATTGAACCATATCATGCTGCACCTGTAAGATTAGTATCTTTGAAAAGACCAGTATTGTATTCAATCTATGATTGCAGACATACACAGTACAGGTGATGAGTGTAACCTGCTTGTAGCGCAGCGCGATATGTTCAAAATTGTTTTCACCTATTGCTATGGTAATTAATCCGACATTACGTAACTTCACTAGCGATAATGGCCGAATAAATTCTGACCATCACTTGGCTTGTTGGATTCGTCTATACTACAATTCGCTGTCGAAGTGACGTAATAATCGCAATAACTACCATCAAGCAGATTGCACTAATCACGCGCGTATGTCACCAAACATAGATTGAATACCACTCTTTTCATAAATACTAATCTTACATGGCGAGTGATTAGCATTTCTTTGACAACTATGGTTCAATGCATAGGTGCCACGTGAACGATGAAGTGCAGGGCTATATATTCAAATTGTATTCATCAATTGCTATGGTAGTTAATCCGATTAATTACGTCACATCGACCGCGAATAGCCTATGATTATTGGTTCAAGTGCACCTAAAAATAGTGTATGTCCATTGCTAGCTATGGTAATTAATCATGTTAGTGTTTACATCACTACTTCGGTGAAGATAAGAGAAGTGTGCCTTCTCTACCAACGCCTGTGATATAACAGGTGCAAGCGAAACCCAAGCGAAACAAAATTGAATGACCAGAATAGTTTCCTTTGTCAGATGAATTGATTGAAGTTTTTGAAGACACTCTATTCTTGATGGGACAATAGATTCAAATATGGAATAATTATTATTCCTCATCTATTTTTTTTATTGAAAAAACTGCAATTGTGGCAACAGAACAATATTTATTTTGATTTCATTTCAAGTAGAAACAAAATCGTGCTTAAGCCAAAAACGCACCCTACCTACCATTCCTCAAGAATTGGGATGGCACAAAGGTGCAACATAGGTTTTTATTGCAAAGACGAGGACAGACAAGTAGTTACAACACATCTGTCTAACTGTGGGTTTCGCTTTTATTTAGAATAAATGCTTTACTAGTTTCTATAAAACCACAAAATTGCTAAAAAAACTATAAAAAACTAAAAAAACTATAAAAAAACTAAAAAAACTATAAAAAAAACTATAAAAAAAAAAAAAAAAAAAACAACCGCACCTAAAATTAAAAAAAAAAAGGTAGAAAAGAAGAAAGATAAAAAGAACATGTCAAAAAGTTAAAATTAAACGAGAATGAAAACGGAACCGGTGCCCGGACCATGCTCTCTTCAGCATCTCTTCAGTTCCAAAGTCTGACGCTCTATCAATTGAGCTATACGATCCTGATATACGAAACAGACGTTATTATGTCAATACAATTGATTGGTGTGACAACATACTTAGATGGAATGCATAGCCACCCAGTGCCAGTATATATTTGCTCAAACTCCAAATACAAAAAGCAACCAATTTTATTGAGGGCGTTTCTTAGGTATATCCTTGTAGACGGGGTTTTACGGTAGTCTTGGTTTATATGCTTAAGTTACTTGGGGAGCTGATGCTGGTTGTGATGGTTAAATGTGGGTTTAGGAGAATGCAAAAAAAGTGTACACAAGCATGTGGGTTGGCATTGAGTACTATAAAACCTCAAAATTATTATTCATTATTATTTAAAAGGATGACTTACCACCCCTTGTTGCAAATGCCTTATTGTCGTACGAAAAACTGATACAAGATGCTTCTGAACCATTGGCATGAGCTGTGCGTTGAGTGTGGGTTGGTCTTACCTGAAAGAAATGTAATGATAATTACGCGTGGGACCAGGTACTGAAAGGAATTGATGATGATCGCCGTCTCTCACGTGACCAACCAACATAATTCAGTCACCTGAGGATGTCCGATGGTTTCGGACAAAATGTCGTGTTAAAGAAACGTAAGTTCCAGTATTTGATTTATTTCTGTACTCTTGTAATGATAATTATTCCAAAGTGAATTTTTTTAAATTTTTATTTTATCCATGGCTAGTGTAACACTGTTGTATCCTTTTGGGTCCATCCTTTGGTTCCCTGCTGGTCAGTTGCAACAGATTTTCCCTGTTTTTATACTCATTTTTGAAGTAACCCAAAAAATTATGGTCTAGTTACTTCAATCATTAATATATTGTACCGTACAATAACGTTGATTTGAGGGGGCATTTAACTGCAGCAAACAGACGGCCCTGTTCTTCTGATAACCATCTTGAGTTGGTGACTGACAGGAGATATTACTTTTCCCACACTTGGTCTTCTGATGTCCTATATCTGAATACCTCCATCTTGACAAGCAGCAGGCTTGAATGCTTCCAGCCTGACATGGAGTATTGTCAGTTTCTGGTGGTCATTATCTTAAAACAAAACCCAGGGCCGGATTTACCCTAGGGCCAGGGGATGGGCCCGAGCCCAGGGCCCCCAAAATTGCCCTGTGCAGTGTGCATCTTCCATTGTACTTGAAGCCGAAAAACACCATTTTTTGGACCAAAATAGGGTACAAAAATTGCAAAATTTTGCCAAAATAGTCTAAAAAAGTTTTTTGCCCTTCGCTGTCCTAGTAAAATCAAAAAACTTGGACACTTAAGTGCACATGCCTTTCTCACGGTGCGTTTAGGGCCTCCAAATTTTGGCCTGGCACAGGACCTCCAAAAGGGTAAATCTGGCCCTGACAAAACCCCTTTATCAACCAACCCCAGGCAACCCTCTCACATGTAAAGGTGGTTCGGGTATGTGAGGCGGTCAAGGGTCCCTTTTTCAGGCTCTCAGGCAGTTCCTGAAGACCCACATTTGGATCATGTTCCAGTTTCTTAGCCTCAACTGTGACAATTATAGCTCTTTAGCTCAAATTTGGAAAAAGACTTTTTTTAGCTCACTAGACCCCCCCCCCATTTTTTTTTAGTTCTTCAAACCCCCCTTTTGCCCAAAAAATCAGTTCTTTAGTTCCCAAAGTTTGGCCCGCTATGCCGCACACCCCAACCACAACCCCCCGGCAACCAACTCAGTAATTATACTTACAAATGGTCTTCTAATGTCCCAAATCTGAATACTGCCATCTTGACATGCAGCGGCAATCAGTTGTCCATCCCTACTATATGTACAGCATGTGGGGATAGTCTTCTGACCATTCTGTGCACGGAACTTTAAAACCTGTTTCTGGCTCTTTGAAACATTGAAGTCCCATATCCGAACAGTCCTGTGGAAAATTGAAATAAAATCGAGTGGGTAAATTGGTAATGAAACACATTTGTGACCATCCACCACAAACCCAATGTAAGGTTGCCTGTATTATTCAGAGATAGGCCAATAATTATAATTAATTAATATTTGTAACTTCTGGTTTTTTAGAGCATTTTTTGGGACAATTTTGGGTAAATTGATCTAATCATTATTCATTCATTTCTTATTGTAATAATGTTACCATTAACTAATTAAAGTAATTAATCTATATAATATTCATATTTTTTTAACAATTTTGATAAGACTAGTAAAACATTTAGTATTTTGTACACACAAAAACCAATTTTCCCAATAGGGCTAAGTGTCCGAAAACTGCAAAACTGTCCCACAATGCATTGCAATCAATCAATAAAAACCAAGAGCAAAATTTGCTTTTCAAACACATATTTCCCAAACAATTATTATAACAATGTGATATATCATTTTAAAGCTTGTTAAAATGTGATATAATTTCATGCTTACCCATCATTTGAACATGTTATAAAATCTTCCTTAACCCGTGGATTCCAGCATGCACCATTCAACATGGCAACATGACCCTGCATAAACAATGGGGAAAAATCAAACAATTACAAAGATCTTTCACACTGCCCGATTTGGCCCAGTAAATGGCATAAACATGAAGTCTGGTTCTGATTGGCTAATTGAATCACATCATCATCGTGGCATTCGCCGGTAGCATCATGTGACACAGGCATGATTTTTCGCTATCGGTCGCACAGTGCGACATATCTTTGCAAAATGGTGTGTTTATCAACACACCTGCAGGCAGGCGGAAAACAGAATGGCGCCCCTCCCCTCATTCCTGATACACTTAAAATTTGCACAAATATCACTAATTTGTTATAATCAAGTTGAATATTGGTCTTCAAATGGTCTTTCAAATGGGTATTTATGTTGAAGTACACTTGAACCCCGCACAAAAAATTTGACATCCACCACTTGGAGAGGGTGCAGAATCTAGGTGGTGTTGAAATGGTCGATTCGGTGCTTCCCTAAGATAGCTCCCACATGCCCTCACTTGCCAGCTACGCCAATGCACCAACATGACCAATCCAACAAATATTTTTCAATATTATGTCACAGGCGATTCATGGTGTGCACTTTTTAAATAAATAAATGTAGCGTGCCTTTGTTCCATTTTGACAGTACTTGAATTGGGCTTTTCTAGTTAAAATCCATACACCCCTTATGGAAAACATGATCTTAATATCTCACACAGGGGGTGTAGATTTCAAATGGAATAAACCATTCAGGTATCTCCATTTGATATTCACACTCCCTGTGTGGAAGATTAAAGACCCGGTCACACTATGACGAATAGGGGTGAACAGCAAGCGACGTTAAGCTGCGAATTGCAATTTTGAATTTACCGTCACTCATCGTGGGTTGCCATTAGTTGTCGCTGACGAATCCGTTAGCGACTGCAGACGGCTGAAATTATTTGTCGCGTTCATCGGCTAATTTTCAACATGTTGAAAATTTTGTGACGACAAAAAAGTAGTTGTGAGACCGCAACCCTCATTTCTTTGACGTTTCCATACCGTGCGAAGCCGTCTCTAGTCGTTTTGAGGTCGCCACAATTTCGTTGGTAGTCGTTGTCAACGACCATTGACGAAAAAACAACGGCAAGTGACGTCACATCTCGAACCCTGACGACACCTTGCGGCAAGTAACAAAATTGTAACGATCTTGGTGCGACAGTGACTTGCAAATTTTGTCCGCAGAGTGACGGATATTGACTGTTGACGGCGGGTCGTTTGTGAGTACCTGCGGCATTGAAACGGTGGTCTGTGATGGGTTTACGATTTTTTTTTGGTGCGATTTTTGACATTTTTTGACGTCTGTTCGATTTCAATAGCACGATGCAATTTTGAAGTTCATATAAAAAGAAATATCGATAATAATCAAAAATATTAATATTTCTGATTATTATTGATATTAATATTGATATTGATGTTAATATTTTTGATTATTATTGATATTGATATTTTATTATTATTGATATTGATATTAATATTTTTATTTATTATTGATAGTGATATTAACATTTTTGATTATTATTGATATTGATGATAATATTTTTGATCATCATTGATATATTGATATTAATATTTTTGATTATTATTGATATTGATATAATAGTTTGGATTATTATTGATATTGATTTTAATATTTTGATTATTATTGATATTTATATTGTTTTTTATTATTATTGATAAGGGACAGTCTTCATTGAACGGCTCTTTTCAGAGCCACAAAACCTTTCAATTTAGCAGATAGGCGAGGTCTACTTGTTTCTGTAGACAAGGGACAGTCTTCGGTGAACGGCTCTTTTCAGAGCCGTCAAACCTTTCAAATCAGCAGATAGGCGAGGTCTGCTTGTTTCTGTAGACAAGGGGCAGTCTTCGGTGAACGGCTCTTTTCAGAGTCATCAGTAGGCAAGAGGCTGTCTACATGTCTCATTCTTAGGTACTTTGTCCTGAGGAAGTCAGAGCTACACTAATTGTAATTGATATTAATTTTACTATTTTTTATTATTATTGATATGTGTAATATTATTGATTATTATTGATATTAATGTTAATATTTTTGATTATTATTGATATAGATATTAATAGTTTGGATTATTATTTATATTGATTTTAATATTTTTGATTATTGTTCATATTGATGTTAATATTTTTGATTATCATTGATATTGATATTTTTGAGTGGGTGATCAGAACGTTGTGAAGAGTGGAAACGCCAAAGTGGACTATACGACCCGCACACACACAGGCTTTGATGTCGGCCGCTGAGTCACGTCATCATCGCCGCAATCCACCGTCAGCTGCTGTTCCTTGCCGCAAGCAAATCCGCTGCCAGCCGTCCGACCTCGTTGCTTGTTGTCGGGCTCCGTCGCGACATCGTCACTCGCCGCCCAGACAACGTCCGGTTTTGGTCGCAAGTCTCCGTTTCCTGCCGCAGCCTTTCGTCCCTTGCCGTCGTGTTGTCGATGAAGGTCGTTCCCACTCGTCAGCTAATCTTGTTTTTCCTCTTTTTGCCGTCGCTTTGCCGTCAACATTTTGTGATTTTCACGTTCGTCACCTTCCGTTGCTTATCGTCCGTCATAGTGTGACCGGGCCTTAAGGTCATATCTTCCACAGGGGGCGTATAGATTTCAACTGGAATAGCCAAGTCTGCCAATATATGCCAGTACCTACCTTTGTTTTTGCCATATCTACGATGTATTGATCACCCATGACACACTCCATGACTGGGAAGCCATCTCTGTCGACCACTTTAGCTTGTGAGTTTGCTGCTGCTATCAGTA
The DNA here is from genome assembly GCF_039555335.1 of Amphiura filiformis. Classification (NCBI taxonomy): domain Eukaryota; kingdom Metazoa; phylum Echinodermata; class Ophiuroidea; order Amphilepidida; family Amphiuridae; genus Amphiura; species Amphiura filiformis. The sequence continues at coordinate 25,564,047 of NC_092629.1, forward strand.
TACAGTCTCCAGTGATACTGTATTGTATTGTCTTGATCTGATGACTGGAATGTTGAAAAAGTTACAAAATACTTGTTACAATATTTACTGAAAGGTTACAAAATACTTATTACTAGGGTTACATGCAGCTAATCTGTCTCAATAACAAGGCCTTCAAGACTTTAAAGCCAGTCACTGTCTTGTTCAGTGGGCCTGGTCGGCAATATTAGAAATAATAATTGTTCAAACACTTTAATGGCCGTGGTCCCCCTTTCTACCCCTGTACAATGTTGGCATGTCAAATGTGCTCATCTTCACCATATCTTCTCCCAACATTGTCAGGTGGGGAAAGGGGAGGGGATATGTGTTAAATGAACATTTAGTCAATAACACTATTCTAATTCTTAGTTTCCATTTTCCAGTGACTCGTACAGCACGCGGCTGCGCACTTTACTAAGAAGAACATGGGAATTACAGTAGGTGTTTGACCACATATTGTTCCAGGATTGTAGCTTGTAAACACAAAATCGGATAAGACATTCGCATGATTTCAGCAACCAGCAGGAAGTAACACAAATGGTATACAGGCCGTCAGCGTGACATCAAATGCCGCCATCTTGTGGGTACACGCTGTGATGGGCATTCGGTCTCCATGAGTGAACAGCAAAATCACTGCGTTGATGCATGATAACAGCTGTGTGGCAAGCTGCGCCCTGCGCGTAGTGTCACGCATGAACACTCAGATCATTTGTACCCACAAAATGGCGAAAGGCTGACAGCCTCTATAAGCAAAGTTAAAAAAGGTATTATCTCATTTATATAACTAAGTGAACTTGGTCTGGCATCCCTACTTACTTTTCACACGGCTGCATAGATCTGAATGACCTCAGTGAAGCATCCATGGCTGCAAAATCCCACAGCTTCAGCTCATAGTCAAAGCCACCAGTTGCTAATCTTGACCCTGATGGATCTAAACTGACTGCTGACACCTGGAGATGAGAATATCAAGTTGTTAAATTATCTTACTACAGTAAGACTTTGAACTTTTTAAGATCAATATGCTCGTCCCAGTTTTTTCCAAAATTTAAACAAATTTTACTTTTTTTCTTCTATATTTTTTTAGCATGGATTGTGATGCAGATCATTATGGATTCTTTGATAGCAAAAACTTCAGGTTTTTGGAAAATGAGAAGGCTACTTGACAAATGGCTATTTTGGGAAAATCTTAATATCCACGGTTTGCGCACCACACATTCTCCCTATGCTTATTTTAACCGATTCTCAGATATTTAAAAAGATTACTACTTCCAGTGTATTTCATTGCCATGTTAGCTCAATTGGTAAGGCTTAGACTATGGGTGCATTGGTGTGTAGCAATGCAAGTTTGAACCCAGCACAGTCTCTGCTTGTTATCATAATTGAGCTAAATTGACATTCTCCTGAGCAAGGAACTACTGCCTACACATGTTTATTGTGGTATACATAGGGTGTGTGCTTTTTAGCTTCAAGTCACTGATTGTTGTAAAATGGTTTATATGGTATGCCTTGGACCACAGTGGTTATCAAATTTCTGTAAAGTGTGTAGAGGTTTGTGAGTAATATGCCTGTGCACTATAAATCACTGCACTTTTTTTGAAGCAACATGTGACTAATCATATAATCTATAATTCCTCTAAACTCCTTCAGTCTTCTACACTGTGCATGTTATGCTTGTAATGAAAATATTCTTGCGTGGCTTTGGTTGTTCACCATAGCACGACCAACTATCGGCACCTGTGTACCACATCATTGTGACAAGATTGTGTTCTAAAAACGTGGTGTTCAATAATAAACATGGTCAATTTGGGCATGCTCTTAATATTCCACACAGAGAGTATGAATTTCAAATGGGGGTTACCTGAATGGGAGATTCCATTTGAAATCTACACTCCCTGTGTGTGAGATTATAAGGATCACATCTTTCATACAGCGTGTATGGATTTCAACTAGAATAGCCCAACGATAACAATCAGACAGTTTTATTCAATACTTACAGTCTTGTTTCCATGTTCAAGAACAATTTCATGAGTAGCAGGGATCCTGTCTTTGAGGCTCTGAAAAAAGAAAAGCAAAAAACGCTTAAAAACAGTCTGGGCTCAAAATAAACTGGGGCTTATTAAGGGTGATTTCCCCTCTCTGGCAGAAAATAGCCCTGTAATAATATTGGTCAATGGTGAAATGTACAATATGGGATGCTATTTGTGACATCTGTTAAATATGGGCTATTTGAAAACCACCCCCCCCCCCTTCAGCAGTTTTACACATTCCAGATCCAACAATTTTCATCCAAAAACAATGGAAAGGTCTTGGAAGATTCCAGACAAACTTTCAAAGTAGTGGCCCGTGTTATGTGTACAATCAACATAAAAAGTCCCAAGTTTTGAGATAATTATTTTCTCAAAATATCAAGAGCTATCTCATCAAAATATCAAGAGCTATCTCAAGAACCACTGAACCAATACTAGGGTTGTTTGTACTCATTTTAATGCATTTTTCATGCTGATTCCAAATATGGTACAAATGAAAATGTACAATTCTGAAATTTTTGAATTTTTAAAACATGGTACTTTTAAAATAATGTTTGTAGTTGCCTACCAGTTCCTCCTCCTCCTCTTCATCATCGTCGTCGCCATCTGAATCCGAATCTTTGTCATCTGTTTGTTTCTTGGATGTGGATGAAGATGGTAAAACAAAGCCAGCTGGCAGCGGTGGACCTACACATATAATAAAGATTTTAATTAAATAGATTAGAATAGTCCTGACCAGAGAAGATATTTTACACTTCCCACAATGCATTTCTTCCATTTCAGCTATCCAGTGCAACATGGGTCAATAGTAGGGATGGGTTATTCCGTTTATTTTCCTACACATTTAAGGCATCAGTGATGCGTGCCTTTAACGTATTAACACGCATTGATCCATCCCCGTCTGGCGGCAAGATTTCATGAATATACGATAGGTGCGGTGCACCTCACAAAACCGGAATTTCTAACAGAATATGTTAATACCAATGGCGCCGTACATAAGGTAAAATTCACGAAGTCAACAGCCCAAAAATGTCAGAAACTATGCATTATTTTGACGTATCAGTATTAAATAATGAATGTTTTGAGCAAGTTTCATGTAAATTATTAAGGTCGTCTTCAGATTTTGTTACTTTCAACTGTTGATTAGCATTGAAAAATGGAAAATTGAAGGTTGAAAATGATGTGCGTGTTACCCATTTACCACACAATTGCTAAACGTTTAACGGATCATGCGTGCGTTTAACGGTACATGCGTTTAACATTCCCATGCCTAGTCAATAGTGACAAAAAGTTCCTCAATGAACAGAACGCATCTAGATCTTGCAAATTATGTTTAATATTTCTTGACTATCAACCCATATTTAGCCAGTCTATTCTTAACATGAAAACTAAAAAGAGGAACATGTACACAGTATAGGAATGTCATGTGATGTAATTGTGAGATGTTGGCAATGATTTGCAAATGTTGCAAATGATTCTGGGAAGGGTAAGATATTTCTGATCTTGATTTGAAATGGTTTATTGAAATAAAAGCTGTAAAAGTGGAAATTTTCGGCTACATTTATTTTTGCGTTCCAAGCTGCTACCACAAAAATAACAATGAGCGAATATATTCCTTTTGTGCATGGGCCAATGTAAGGAAACTTTATATTCCTTTTGTGTACAGGCTAATGTAAGGAAACTTAGAATTGCGAATTTAAAAACAAGGGAAATAATTCAAAATTGACAAAGCGCAAAAAAATAATCGGGTGAAAATTTCCACTTTTACAGTACATCAAAAAAGAACTGTACCGTACGCTAAAACACCATAAAACTGTCAAATACATTATTGTTATAAAACCCCAAAAGGCAGCACATGGTCTCTTCATTTGTTAACCTACCTATTTCATCATCATCATCCTCATCATCGTCGGAGCTTTCATCCTTCTTGCCACTATCCTTCATTCTTGGTGCTGATTCTCGAACTGATACCTCTGGAGATGATGATGAGGTCTGTTGCTGACTGCGTTCTTGAGCTGTCCTTCTGGTCTGTTCAAACATGGCTGATACATCAAAGGTACGTGCCTTCTTGCCTGGTTCAGAAATAATGTAAATATATATGTACATCTTTATTCAATGTCCATGGACAGATATCACTATATACTACAGGTGACAGATCAAGTAACTTACATTGGAACAGCCTGTTAGTTAGAAGGGTCATTAGTCCAAAAAGGTTAAAGTTGGGATTTAGGGCATTTTATGTAAAATGTTAGTCAGGTACATCATCAATTTTTAAGTAGCGGTATCTGACATGGGAACAGCCTGTTAGTCAGAAGGTCAATAAGGGTTATTAGTCCAGGGTTTCAAATTCGAGGAGAACCCGAGAACCGGTTCTCCTGAAGGTTCTCGCTGCATTACAACTAGGAGAACCAAAATTGGTTCTCTTAAGCTTCCAAGTCTCAGATCGCATTTTGTATTATATTTTACCTTTCTGCAGCAGAAATATGATAGTGCAGGGCGATATACATTAATTGTATTCATAAATTATTGCTCTGGTAGTTAATCTATCCCTTGTTCCAAGGCAAAAATTAAATCAGTGACAAAGGCAACAGTGGCCGATTGGTCAGATGAACTTAGAACTAGTTTTAAGTTTGAGCATTGTTGTGAAAGGGTAGTGAAAGCAACATGCATTGTCTGTCAGAAAAACTGCAAAAAAATTAAGGTTACCTATTTTTCTCAATATTTTGCAGGAATCAGAAGCCTGGTTTTGATGAGAACCAAAGGTTCTCGCAGGAGCCCTTTGCAAGAACCTAAACAGGTTCCCGCAATTGATTGCGAATTTGAACCCCTGATTACAGTTAGGGCAAGGTTTAGGGCATTTTAGGTTAGGATAAGGGTTAGAGATAAAATTAGGTTGGCATTAGGGTTATTGTTAGGGATACTGATGTTAGCCTTGGGTTAGGGTAAATGTTAGGATTAGTTTATGGTTTAGGATTTGGGTTTAGGTGACGGTTATATGTAATATAACTTTTTTTAGGGTTAGGATTGGGCCTTATAGGTCTTTAATAGGGTTAGGGCAAAGTTTTTGGTTAAATTAGGGTAAGGGTTAGAGTTTATAACAGGGACTGTCTTTTGAAATTTGCAGGAGAGCATTAAATAGCTCTTCTGGAGCCTTCAAGGAGAGCTGTTTAGAGCCTTTACAATACAATGAGACAATGGTCAACTAAGGAGAGTGAAAAAAAAACCTAAAAATGAAAAATCACTCCCCTATATCATATTTAAGGAGAGCAGTAGAGAGCTATTGCTCTCGCTCTCCTTAAAAGACAGTCCCTGTTTATAACTAAGTTACTGAATTTTTGGACTAATAGACAGGTCAAAATTTGAGAATTTGTGCTTTATTAAAATGCTGAAGGCATTTCGTGTTAAAAGTGGTTAAACAAGCTTTTTAAGATAATTCGAGGTTGCTGAATTCAAAACTACTGTTTAACCGGTTCAGTTTTGGAGTCTTAGCCCTCAAAATTCAAAAAACAAAATGGCCGCCATTTTCAACATATTTTTGATAATAACTTGAATTTTAAACAACATAGGAGGATAATAATGGTGGCAATATCTATGTTTATGATACAGAAGAACCTAATTTGATTGTTACTGATGTTTTAATTGGTATGGTTTTGCCGCCATGTTGAATTCCAAAATGGCCGCCATTTTCATCAAGTTTCTGCATTTTCTGCTATAACTTGGATAGTAGGCAATATAGAAGTGTCAAAATGATGGCAGTACCCATGTTTTTAATACCAAGGATTCCAAATTATCTGTTACCTACTGTCTGTTGTAACTAACATCTAGAATTCCAAGATGGCCGCCATTCATTAGGTAATTTCTGGGGTGTGTTTCAAAAGACAAAATTGTCATCGCTTTCATAAGGGTAGATTACTTTCTCTGGCTAAATGCACTTTTAATATATTTAGATAAAAAACAGTGATATTGAATTAGTGTTCCAAGTGCATTTTAAAAGGTTAAAGATTTCAAAATGGCCGCCTTTTAGCTACTAGGCCTATACTTTACACCGTACAACTCATGAAACTGGTAACATCGACACTTTATGTTACTTACGGCTTTTTGTTCCCGTTAGGATTTTGCAACTATTTGATTCTTTTCTATTTCACTTTGTAGTACAGTGATTCCTAACTCTGATTAATGTCTTATAGTCTCTTCTGTTTCTGCACTCTTGTTGGCTGTTAAATGTGCTTAGCTTTTCTGCAGCTGCAATCTCGCGACATGCTTTGGGAATTGGAGGTAGTGTTATCAGTTGTGGAACCAAGGTTCTATCTATGTAGGTCCCATGTCAGTTACTTGGGGGTAGAATTGGAGAAATTGTGACTGCTTGTTTCTAAATACAAGCCTGGTATAAATGTGCACACTTTGTGTGAAGCCTTACTGTATCAGATGTTGGTGGTAGATTATCCTGTGGACAACCCTTGAAAATAGTATCACCCGTGCCTTATCACATCTGTCCACAACATCTGGCAGTATACGGACATGAGCACAGCGTGATGGTGTCTGGGATCTCCACTTGTATGCCTTCAGAAGAATGCGACCTTTCTTTTTAGGTATGATCATACCACTATGCTAGATGGGGCACACCGTCATCGTCCCTATATCTTCGTGTTAAAAATTGACGTGATAGTACAATGAATCCTCACGTTTTTCAACAACTACGCATGGTGATTTTGTTCGAGATAGGCCATGCGACTCAGGCTAAGCATACAATTTGAGATTTTGAGAGCCTGCCACACTGTTTCTATTCTATGTTTTACGATTTTCGCATGATCAATATATGGCTGGCCGTAACCGCCACAACGTGGAGCTGCTACGCGTAGCTTACTTTTCGCTTCGCGGAGCTAAATTGACCTATCATGTTAGATCTTTTCATAACGCGGAGCCAGTGGATGCATCCTCGTTCCAGAGAGAGAAAACTCTTGCCAAAATTAATGTTTACTATGGGGATTTTAAATGAATCGATTGTAAATAAACCACGACCAGTTGTACAGGATCAATACCATTGTTTGATTAGTGTATAGTCAATGTTACCTTGTGTCATGTGTGTGGCGTGTTTGTTTGTTTGTTTGTCTACTGTGTCAGGCCAGGATCACTGACACCCACGGTACTGATGATACTCTCATATCACGGTGATCATATTGTTGAATGTTGTTGACTTTAAAATAATCATGATTAAAGCTATTAAACCAAGATAACACTCAATGAAAACAGCTCAACAATGTTACATCATATCTTCTCTGGTTAAATACACACTGCACTTGTGTCTGTTTTACCTGTGCAATGAGCAATGAGCTGGTATAGTTTCAGTTGGGTGAACGATTATAAAGCGAACGCATGGTAACAATACTGTGAGGTTTTGTTTACAAAATGAGACAATAGTCTGCTTATTGTTAACCAGCGTTCTTGAAAATGAGAAGCTTAATGACTTAACACGGTTTAGAAATAATTTCTTCATATTTTTTGGTACAAAAGTACCAATATTTTCAAACACCTAAATTAGCTAAAAATTTAGGACATGTTACAAAACTATATTTTCTAGAATTTCAGAGAATACTTTAAATATTGGCGGTTATTTTTTACACAGTGACGTCAACTAGGCAATGGCCTATACTTCTAACATACACTATTTGTAGAGGTCACGCGTCAATGGTGAGCGCACTGAGTATTGTGTATAGGAAAACGGACAGTAACTACAGTATGTATGGCCTACTACTAGTATATAAAGTAAATCCGAACTGGTTTGCAGTTTGCTGAAGGTCGAATTCCAGGCCACACCGCATAAGTTATACAAATTAGCTCCGGCGATACACTGCAGATAGCAGAACTGTGTGCATGGTTTACCACCACTCTGCCTAGCTATATAGTTATGTACAATATTGTATGAGTCCCGGTATGAGTTTCTTATGAGTGCATGTCCATCTTAATAATAAGTAGGTTCATACTTTTCATAAACTACTTTTTGAATCATAACTTTCGTGACCGAGGATAGGCTTATCTTGCAACTACGTGACGCTCGTCTGGCAAATTCTTAATGAATAAATTCGCTTCACGTAATGAAAAAAAAATGAGTAAGTCGTACTTGATTGGTCAGTTTTACCTCCAAGTAATGAAAAACTCTTAACATGATCATGATTGGTCAATTTGGCTCCACGGAGCAAAAAGTCAGCTACAGCGTAGCAGCTCCACGTTAATGGCGGTTGCGGCCTACCATATCAGTATCCCATATGATATTTCTATTGCAAGAAAATTTTATTTGTTGTCACGTAAATCACAGGTTTCGTTTAAATTAACTACCTGGAAATTAAATTAACTAATTAGTGAGGACCGGTATTTTGCTGTGGACATGTTTAACTGCAATTTTGATGTAAAACATTTGAAATCCGCTGTAAAAAATGTGATAATATTCAACTCTTTGAGAAAATATTTATATAAAGGAATGCATGTAAAACCAGGTGCAATACAATGTACATTATTGACACACTATCACTCTCTTTATCTACGTCAATAATAGAATAATCGATTTCAATCGAATTGAACACCTTGCTCCATTTTGAGTTTGTAGTTAACTACTGAGCGACCTAAGCGATCGATTGCTAGCCAATCAGATAGAACTCCTTTTCTTGCGTTCAGTGAAATACCACTCGCCTGTCGCTCACTACCACTCGCCCGTCGCTCACCAACGGAGTATTAAATTTATATTTATCGTATAGGGCGTCGACACTGTGTGGGGTACCAGTTATATCATATGGCAGAAATGAAATGCCTTCCACCAGAAGTCCTCCTTGAATTCCAGACAGGAAATTTCGTTGTAAATGAGTCCGGTCGGAAATTCAACCAAGTAACCCCTGATCATAGCCAAGAATGTTTGAATGGCACTGGGAAGAGGAGCGGTGGGATTGTGGGTATCACAAGAAGTATCACTGCATTAGGCAGAAAGGTACTCTCTTATAACTTACAGCTTCTTCTTCTTGCATATGTCAGGAAGAAACAAGATATAAAAGCCAAAACATAATTTAATGAAACTTATAGCTGATGATGGAATACTCCAGTTGGAAAGTGAATATGTGTAAAACGAGATTACACCATCCAGAAAAGAGCGTGACAACCTTGATGAAGAGAAAGTCGTCTCAGCTTTCGGACGATTCAATGTTTTCAGCAAGGGAGTTCCATCTCCCGTAATGTAGAATATTGCAACCAAAGGTTTGGCCAGTGCTAGTGGTGTGACTGGTGTCGGTTTTTTTTACATTGGGGGGTTCGAAAAATTATACTGAATCCAGCACCTTTTAGCAATAGAATAAGAGTATGGTACAAATGCGCGTGGATCGCGTGATCACTTGAGCCATATTTAAGCTAAAGTGATGAAATATGGTTTAGAAGTGGAATACATACGCGCGAAAATTTGCACTTTTTAGTCTCTAAATGACCAAATATCACGTTAATTTGGTTGGAAACACACATATACAGGCGTCAACATCGGGATGGGGATGATTGTATGGACCACCCCCTGTCAAAATATTGGGGAAATTTATACCTCCTATCCCCCATGGATGATTTAGGGTCATCCGGGGTCAATCGATGAAGAAGTTGCTTGATGACCCTATCCCAACCATGTGACAGATTCACTCTATAAAGCCCCGCTCCTGTTGAAGGAGGGTTGTTCGGCTGGTACCAACACTGCTTCTAGTTTGACTCCCAGCTCAAACGAACATGGTTCACGGTCCAAAATGATAACTCGATGAGGTCAATCGATGAACTTGAAGTTGAATGATGACCCGATCACAACCATGTGACAGATTCATTGTAAAGCCCTGACACTGACATACTTTTATTGCTGGCTGCTCATTTTGACAAGATGCTATGCACTAAGCTGTGGATGAAGGCAGGAACTTGTAAGAAGCCCAAATACATCCCAATCCACAATGTCCATCAGGAACTGCTGCCTTGCCAAATGGAAGCTTTGCTGCTATTTCATAACTGGTTGAGAGTGTGTCACAGTTTGCTGGCTACGGCAAAAAGGCAGCCTTGAAGGTGTTTCAAGCAATAGTTGACAGCTCTTGGCACAGTTTGTTTGCTGTCTGTATAAGGTGCATGCCAGATGATGTGGACAGATGCGATACGGTACGGGCGATACTATTCTCAAAGGGTTGTCCACAGGAAAATCTACCACCAACATGCAAATGTACCAATGGATGTATAAGTGGCAATTGCAGCTGCATGAAAGCTAAGCTAACATGCACAGATGGTTGTGCATGTGCATTTAATAGCCAACAAGAGTGCAGAAGCAGAAGAGACTTAAGGCATCAATCAAAGTTAGGAATCACCGAACTACAAAGTGAAAGGTCAAATAGAAAGAATCCAATAGTTCCAAGATCCTAACGGGAACAATTAGCCGTAAGTAACATTAAGTGCCAATGTTAACAGTTTCATGAGTTGTACAGTGTAAAATATAATAGCTAATTTGGAAATCTTTAACCTTTTGAAATGCACTTGGAAAACTGATTTAATATTAAATTTAAATTTAAAGTACATTTAGCCAGAGAAAGTAATATACCCTTATGAAAACGATGACAATTTTTGCTTTTTTGAAATACACCCAGAAATTGCCAAATGAATGGCGGCCATCTTGGAATTCTAAATGGTGGCAACCCTAACTAGTTACAGCAGGTAGTAGGTAACAGATAATTTGGAACCCATTGTATCAAAAACGTGGGTACTGTCATCATTTTCAAACTTCTATGTTGCCTACTATCCAAGTTACAACAGGAAATGCAGAAACCTGATGAGAATGGCGACCATCTTGGAATTCTAGATGGTGGCAACCCTAACTAGTTACAACAGATAGTAGGTAACAGATAATTTGGAATCCTTGGTATTAAAAACATGGGTACTGCCGTCATTTTCAAACTTCTATGCTGCCTACTATCCAAGTTATAGCAGAAAATGCAGAAACTTGATGAAAATGGCGGCCATTTTGGAATGCAACATGGCAGCAAAACCATACCAGTTGAAACTTCAGTAACAATCAATTTGGATCCCTCTGCATCATCAACATGAATATTGCCACCATTTTTGACCTCCTATGCTGTTTAAAATTCAATTTATTATCAAAAATATGTTGAAAATGGCGGCCATTTTGTTTTTTGAATTTTGAGGGTTAAGACTCCAAAACTGAACCGGTTAAACAGTAGTTTCGAATTCAGCACCCTCGAATTGTCTTAAAAAGCTTGTTTAACCACTTTTAACACGAAATGCCTCCAGTAAGCACAAATTCTCAAATTTTGACCTGTCTACTAATGACTCTTTGGACTATCAGCCTGTAACCTCTTAAACTTGGTTTGCAAGAATTCATCAAACTTCTTACCTATTCTGCATGCACTCTGCAACAATCAGTAATTCTTACTTCACTCTCATCAGAATTAGCGAGAATCAATTTTGATTCATGCTGTATGATCACTGTTTTTATTTATATTGGTTGCTCCTTAATTAAGCTCCAAAATTTTAAGTTTACATCAGACGATGAAGCACTTGCATTTTTTTCTTAACTTTGTTTCCCCATTTTCAATTTCAGAGCTAATTTTACAGCATTTGAAATTTTCAAAAGCTGCCAAATTAGCACTGAAAATGGGGAAACAAACTTAAAGGGAGTCTCCGGCAAGCATAACATAATGCCTCATATGTTCGAAAAATAATTATCAAGCACGAATCACATGGTTTTATTTAAAACAAACTCAAATTGACCATAAAATGAATAAAAACAGTCGGCTCTCAACACGCGATATTCAAAATTCCTACCGAAATTGTATAAGTGCAATGACGCCATGGTTATTTGCGGTCAATTGTCGTCAGCCTTCATTGTATTACTAGGACGTCATTGCACTCAACAATTTCGGCGCCTGGGAATTTTGAATATCGCGTGTTGAGAGACGGATGTTTTTATTCGTTTTTATGGTCACTGTGGGTTTGTTTTAAATAAAACCGTGTGATTCGTACTTGATAATTGTTTTTCTTACATATAAGGCATAATCTTGTGATTGCCGGAGACATCCTTTAAGGAAAAAAATGAGTGAAATTGAAATGGAGTATGTCACTACAGGCTTAAAAAATCAAGTTCGACAAATGCAAATTTGTCTGTATGGTTCATTGGTTGGTCTGATCTCTTTTTTTCCAATAGAAAGTTCTTACCAAACCCAGCAAATCCCATCATAGCGCCATATCCATAGGTTCAGCTGCTGTTGATGATGATGAAGTTGACGCTTTAGGTTTGATGGTGGTTTGAGGCTTGCTACTGGCTGTTTCTCTCTCCTCATCCTCATCTTCTTGGTGTCTGGCACGGTAGTTACGAGCAGCTGAAAAGTACAAAAATGTCAAAATTCATTCATTTGTAAGATTACCTCAAATGACAACTAGGTGACCTTTGATTTCAATCCAACTTCATATCTGGTGTCTGTGGTGACATCACACATGTGATTTGGTACTCTGGTTGGGTACAGGCGGCGGATGACATGATCGAGCCAAAAAATGAGTTGGTGCCGGCAAAAACAAGAATTTGGACAGGGGGGGTCTGTAAATCAATATTTTTGACAATAATCATTATTATATGCCTAATTATGTTAAAGTTGGTGCTGATTTGTATACACGTGTAATTGATGTCTAGAATTCCATTTATGAAAGTTGCATAAAAATTGGAGTTGTCGTTTTCTTAAAATGGCTGTTTTACGTCCAAATATGGATGTGAGGGCGCTTACATTTTATATATTTTACACCCTGCTACGATTGGTACACTCAGTCAGCAATACTAGTGTTTATGCATGCAGGTCGCTATTAATAGAATCCATGCGTGCATAGCTGACCCCGTTCACACACACACACACACACAGCGGCCATGCGAAAGATGGATTTTTAATGTCACAAAAAACAAAAGATCCGCCAAATTTGCGAAGGATCCGCCTCACAAGCTTTAGCGCATTCAACGCTACGATAATACACAATGTTAATTTGAGTTAGGCATTGACATTCATGATTACAAAATTAAATATCTGCAATTAAAAACTCGTGTTTTTGAACGATTTTGAATTTTATCAATGAAAATGCAGCGATGACGTCATTGCGTTAACGATTTTCCAACTGCTGATTGGTTGATTGCGTTACTGTCAGTGATCCGTGCATGCACGGTACGGTCCGTACGGAATGATTTTTCGTATGGGTAAAATACACTGTGCACGGTTGACGATGAAAATTTACTGAATTTAGAGACTGCACGTCATACACCACCTGGTTGGGTACAGGCCCTGTACCTAAATTTTAGGAATGCTGTTCATAAAATCATCAATTTTCTTATAAATGGATAATGAAACAAGACCAAATTTAATGAAAAATTTAATGACCTTCTCGTTTATTTTTAAACCTCCAATCGGAAACTAAATCAAGTTCCATTGGCCTCAATTGACTGTTTTTATTCTTACAAATGCTTCTGCAGCTTTTAGATGTATGGTATGTCATTTTTATCTTCAAAAATTATCTGAAAATTGAGATGGAAATAATCAAAATTGAAACTCAAAAAATGTCTGACATGACATGCCCTGCTGAATAAGTGCTGATCATAATCAGCTGTTTTTCTTAGTGGTAAATATGTCCATTGAACTGAAGTGAGATAGAATTGCATAGATGCGTCTGTGCATTGATAGGTATGTCCACATTGCTTATTATAGAGGGCGACGTTCAACTCAAAAAGCTCAAAAAGTTGCGACCACAGTAAATGGCTTAACTGTGTAATCCCCAGCATAGGAAAATACAAAATTTTGAAAATTTGACACCAGAAACTTGGAGACGTAGTCTAAAAAGTGCTGGTCAATATCCTTGATACACAAGTCATCATGCAGTGATTTCATAAAATAAAATTGCCTTTGTATAAAACGGATCATCGTGGTGAAAAATGATGCATTACTGGCTCTTTTGTATAGTAGCCTAAGTCATTGTCAATGATGGCCGCAGAAAAATGAAAAATTTTAAAAACAGACATTTGCCCATAACTTTGTTAATATTTGAGCTACAGTACAGACATGGTTGACCCCTCATTTTTTTATTTTTTTATTTATTTTTTTATTTCTTATTTAACCTGGGGTGACCAATCAATGCACTGGCACTGTTCTCCCTTGGTTCCCAGGTGTTTTTAAGTTAAATGATCACCTTTTTAAATTTTGTGATCATCATGCCTAGCATTGTGTGTGTTTGTCATAACAGAAATTAACACAATAGAAATTAGCATCTTGTGAATGCACAACCAAACTATAAAAATAAGAAATCCACTTTCATACATGACTTCTAGTATATTTAGAAATTAGATGGGATCGATGGGCTCATGTATGCCTGCCACTTCCACATACTTGTGCATAATACGGAAGGTCGATTTGTGCCCATAAATGTTTAGGCCTATGTTAAACTGTATGTTATACAAATTGTACAGCTATCATTTCTACCCTATGACGAACCGACATACCTGTAAATCAAATAGCCCACAAAAAACTGGTCATCGCTGGTATTTTTCATGAAGAAAAACAACACTTTTTACGCCGAACATGTCCAAAACACGTCAGCTGACGTACAAGCCTCCCCACGCATGTACATAAACAAGCCGTGTTCATTGTTTAATTGTCACCTGCAGCTGTTCGCAAGAAAACTTTCTGCATAAAATTACCTGGGGTCGTTATCAGGCCTGAGACACACTGGCGCTAGTTTGAGGACAGTCACTATGAGTTACTAATGTCGGCACATGCAGAAAATGCGTGATGGGTCGCCATTTTGTGACTCGTGCAAGCTAACACAAACAAATTATTGGACTTAATAATCTTTTTCAAGTTTTAATAAAACATTCATCTATCATGATAATATTACATTTTATTATTTTATTATTTGAATTACATAAGCTATGTCAATTTTGTGTCCATGTTAATTTTATATGGATTTACCTGTGTTGATTTTAAACTGTTGTGAACGTGGAGCTACGCAAATTGGCAGGCGATTACCCACCATGCAATGCGAATACACGGAAACGATCCAGTTTAGGATGCATCGCAGTTCCTGTTGTGTAAACCAGGCGTAAACCGCCCATCCAACCTGATCGTGTGCACAGGATTTGTGCTGGAGGCTAGTTAATGCGCACAACCAATGCGCAGAAGAAGACCTTGATACTAGGCGGAGCTTACGTTTCACAAGAATGATTGACAGCTGTGAGTTAAGTGAAATTCTGTTCTGTGATTGGTACAAAAATATGGTTCTCGTGATAAATGAATATATTATCCATGGCTTCAAAATTAGAACCGTTTCTTCCACAGAGCCCTATATAGGGCTCTATGGTCTCTACTCATCATACACGATCGAGAAGATCTGGCCAGCTGATTTACGCTTGCCAATCAGGCTAGCTATTTGTACGGGCGTGGCCAGCTCTCATCCTTTTATTATCTCTGGTCTTGTCACGCTGGTAGATTCGCCCACCTGTGATTACTGACCTGGATCTGACAGAAGATTGTGGAATTTACGATTTTCAGCAGCAGGATTTTATGAAACTGCCAATATTTGCAAGTATTCTGAAGGATCGGTAATAATTAAAATATTTTTCATGGTGTCGGTAGTGCAAGTTGAAGTTAGTGAATTTGTGGTTTTGTATGTTATGTGCAAGAGTGTTTTCAGGAAGCGTAAATAGGCAGGCCGTTATGCTAAGCTCTCCATGTTATATGCGAGTTCGGCGACGAACTGGACACATCACACGGTAGTGTGATGTGTCCAGCCTGGATATAGGGCTCATGTCTGTTTTCTCTGTGACTTGATTGATCACGGCAGTCAGTACGCGCTCCGATCGTCAAAAGGGTTTATGTAAACTGCAAAATATTTATACAACTGAGTTCCTGCCATCAAGAAAAAAATAATCCCACTTGAAATTATAATAACAATAGGCAAATTTGTCAACGTCAACAACAAACCAGAACCAGCCAAGGTTGCAGAATTCGGAACCTCGATTAAGCTTACCATTATTTCTTTACATAACATTTTAAAAACAAACAAAAACCCGAACCCAACAGTAAAATTACATCAAACCAATTACATTTGACGAAAATACATCGAAGCTATGTTCGTTCTCAATATAAAACGCATATAATTTCAAAGATTTATGACTCACTTCGCAGACGACGCATTTCTTCCATATCGTCGTCCATCTTGAAAATACAGACTGAGATTTCAAGGGCGCACATCACCAAATCTGTAAAGGGTGGCAAATTTAAAATGGAAAGCCCCCAACCAAGTTTTCAGTTTACAATTTCATTTATTAAAGATAAAATTACAGACTTTAAGGACATTCATAAAGATACTTCTTGTAATCCACATGTTGTTTGGTATGCTTTAAAATGTACTATCACTGGTCATTGCATTCAATACTGCAGTAGAAAGAAAAAAGAGAAAATGAAAAAGAAACAAGAGATTCAAAACAAAATTGATCAGATTAACCAAGATATTTCTAATCTCAATGATGGTGACACACAAAAACTTTCAAATTTGCTTAATAATCTTGATTCATTACAAGATGAATTAAACAAAATTATTGACAATGAAACTGCAGGTTTAATTGTTAGATCTAGAATAAGATGGGCTGAACATGGTGAAAGAAGTACCAAATATTTTTATAATCTAGAAAAACGTACCAATGAAAAGAAAAATATTTATTTCTTAAAAGATGAAAATGGATCCCCTATTTCAGATCAAAAAGACATTATGAATCATCTTCAATCTTTTTATCAATCCTTATATACCTCAAAATCTACTCCAAATAATAAGGATAATGTAAGATCATTTTTGGATAATTTGAATATTCCTAAACTTTCTGGTGACAGTAAAACAAATTTGAATAGACCAATTATTACTAAAGCTGAAATTTTTCAATCTTTGAAGACCATGAACTTGAATAAAACTCCTGGATATGATGGGATGCCTGTGGAATTTTACATTGTCTTTTTCACTGATATTTCTGATATGTTGATGAATTGTTTTCAATACTCTTTTGAGCAAGGTTTCATGCCTATTTCTCAGCGTACTGGTGTAGTGACTTTATTACCCAAAAAAGATAAAGATCCCCATTTTGTTAGAAATTACAGGCCTATTTCTCTCCTTAACACTGATTATAAAATTATTGCTAAAAGCATGGCAAATCGATTTAAATTATTTTTGCATGAAATTATCCACGAAGACCAGACTGGCTTTATGAAAGGGAGAAATATCGGTAGTAATATCAGAACAATTCTTGATATTATTGATTATTGTGATTCAAACAATATTCCAGGTTCAGGTTTTGGAGGCATTTGATGTTGGAAATAATTTTATTCAATGGGTGAAAACATTTTATTGCAATAGAAAAAGGTTTATTTCAAACAATGGGTTTTTATCTGATGAGATTTTCTTAGAACGTGGTATATTTCAAGGTTGCCCGATTTCACCCTTTATTGTTTTTTTGCGCGATTGAAGTGTTAAGAGCAAAAGTCAGTAAATATAAAGCACACAATGGCCAACTTTGGAAAATGACTTTTTCTTATATTTTGCCCAACAGTAGTCAATGGACCAGCAACAAAGTAGGTGATAAAAATTTTCTGATTCACACTTGGTTTCCATGGCAACAGGCAAATTTCAATATTTAGACCCTTTTAGGCACATTTCAAGATTTTAAAGGTCAAAATATCAAGATTTTGAGACATCTGCAGCACATGAACAAAGTTTTTAGAATATTTATTTTTACATGGGGGTATTAGCATTATGTCTCAGCTTCATGATAGTATCAAAAAAAATAACCAGGTGTCTAGAGTTGGGATGTACCATTATTTTTAGAAAGGGGTGTTTTTCAATTTATCAGGATTGTCAATTAAGTGCCAACTTGAGCAGCTCATTATATATAAAGTAACGCTTTGATTGATCTAAAATTATAGATTCAGGTAAAAGGGACCTTGATAGTTAAATGAAATAAGAAATCAGCTTGGGACCTGCATCCTCTTTGACAGGGTGTTGCCAGATACTTTGATATTTTTTGAAAATTCATGATTATAAGATACACTATTAAGATACAATACTTTTACCGATCATCACAATTGAACATACAACAACACACCTTTATGTAAATAGAGTTAGAATGCAACAAATCATACACTAAAATCTCATCTGTGGGCCCAAGTGTTGCCAGTTCCCCTGATTTTTTTTCAAAGTGTGTATTATTCCGATTTTACAACCTGAATTTTTGCATTGAAAATAATACAGACTAAATAACCCGGCAATGCAGCAGTTCTGTGGCACAATTTGGATCCAATACAGGCCTTTGTCTGTTCTACTGAAGTTACGTGTCAATTAAGGGGTACTACACCCTGGCCAATTTTGTGCCTATTTTTGCATTTTCTCAAAAATTATAGCGCCTTGGTGACAAGTAAGATATGTATATTATAGGGGCAAGGACTTCAAATACTGCACTGAAAATTCAGCAACTCAAGGCAAGTAGCTATTGATTTATTGATCAAATATTGGTTTTCCTCATTTTTGATTGTAACTCCACAACTGTTGGCTGTGTTGAAATAAAATTTCCAGTGCAGTAGTTGTAGTCCTTGCCCCTATAATATACATATCTTACTTGTCACCAATGCGCTATAATTTTTGGAAAAAAAATGCGAAAATAGGCACAAAATTGGGCTGGGGTGTAGTACCCCCTTAACGTTTGAGGGAATGATCAAATTTAGTTAAACCACTGTCTACTTCTCATTTTGTGTTGTTAGTATTTATACAGATGTTCCTGAAGCATAGACAGATTGAAATACTCTTGTTCCTTATTTAAAGCATGGGCACTGCTTTGAAAATATGGTAACCTTCTCAATATATGGAGCCTGTCTCCTCTTTGTCTTAACATCGGTGGTATCAATTTGAAATGATTGGCAGATATCCTCCAATTGTTGCAAGGTTTGATAATGTACCCTCATTAGCAAAATGGCAAATGTCTATGTTTGAAACATCACTGGGTGTTGCAAGCATAATGTTGTTTGCAGCGTTTATATCATTGTCTGATGAGCTCTGATGCTTCACTTGTACACTTCGGTCTTCTCCTGGCTGCTTCTCTTGAGTAGAAACTGCTAACCTGTTGACATGTCAGGTATTCTTGGACAAAAAAAAGGTTCTGACCAGCTGCACCCCGTGCCTTTCTCATGCGCTTAGCAACTTCCTTTGTTTCTAGCTTTTTGCCAGTTTCCTCCCCTGTTTGAAACTTTTCTCTCAAGTAGTTTGTCTGTCCAGTTGTAAACCTACCTGATGTTTTCACAACTTTCAATACCCAACCCATTATAAGAAATTCTAAGTATAACTTCACTGGTAGGGAACTATCAGTATAGAAAAAGCATGACTTAAGGCACACAATCAAAGCTTATATGTCTATTTTATGCACAAGGAACAAATCTTGATTTTTCATATTGTATACATTGAGTTTATGGCAAGGCCTACTTTTAAATATAATTATCTATAATATAGAAACACTTGATTAAAAAAACCATTTTTTTAGTGTTTCCAAATTTCAATATTAATCGTTAGTCTCAAAATAGGTATGCATTCAGTGAAAGGATCAAACATAGCTTTAAAAATTCAGAAAAAATGCGTTTACACACGAAAATTAGTCTACAAAATACGGTGTTTTTTTCTAGAAACACTGTGTAAACAGTATCTGAGGTCCCAAAGTTGGACATGTTAATTTTTAGGCTCAAAATAGGTATGCCTTCAGTGAAAGGATCAAACACAGCTTTAAAAATTCAGAAAAAATGTGTTTACACGTGAAAATTAGTCTACAAAATACGTTTGTTTTTTCTAGAAACACTGTGTAAACAGTATCTGAGGTCCCAAAGCTGGACATATTAATTTTTAGGCTCAAAATAGATATGCCTTCAGTGAAAGGATCAAACATAGCTTTAAAAATTCAGAAAAAATGCGTTCACACACGAAAATTAGTTTAAAAAATATGTTTTTTTTCTAGAAACACTGTGTAAAAAGTATGAAAGGTCCCAAAGTAATTTTGTCCTATAGGACTTTCCAAAGGCTTAGTGCATCCATGGAGCAGGTATGAGTTTTGAGGATGTGTTACTTTATTGTAAAGGGTAACTTAAAAGTATGCCTTTTTTCAGATGAATTTATTTTAGTAAAACACCCCTATTTGCAATAATGGTATCTGCCACGATGGAAGCTTCAATTACAATGATGATACACTTAAATGATAGGTCTAACCTTGCCTTCCAATCTGGCAAAAGATAGGGTTTGGGTGTTGTATGGAATTTTGTACCCATGCATTTGACTTTTTGACTTTTTTCAACCAACTTTTTAAAAGAATTTGCCCATATTCATTAAAAATAACATATTTGGTCGTTGCCATGGTAACCAGCCACAAATACCAAAATTATTATAATCATGGTTGCCCTTGACCAAAGTGTAACTCATTGGTAAACTTTAAAGAAATTGGATAATTTTTAATTTGGCCAGGTTTTTTTCATTTTATTTGAAATTACTGGACTTTCTCTCTTAAGTATTTCAATCAGGGGAAATGACAAAATTAATGGCATTAAGATTGGAGATAAAGAAAAAAAGGTTAGTCTTTTGGCTGATGACACAACTTGTTTTTTACATGGAGATTTGGAATCTTTTAGGAACCTATTTGATACTCTTGAACATTTTGGCAAACTCTCTGGGTGCAAAATAAATATGTCAAAGACTGAAGCTATTCACATTGGAAGATTGAAAGGGAATGATTCAAAGCCATTTAGTGATAAAGGTCTCGTCTGGAAAAATAATTCTTTCAAAACACTTGGTGTTCACTTTTCATTAAATATGAATGCATTGTATGAGCTTAATTTTCTCCCCAAACTTACTCAAATTCAACGGATTCTGAATTGTTGGCGTTCAAGGAATTTGTCTTTAGTTGGTAAAGTTGCAGTGATTAAGAGTTTGTTATTACCACAGCTTATTTATTTATTTTCAGTTTTATGTATTCCAATTCCAAAGGTATTCTTTAAAAAATTGAATTCTTTGTTTTTCAAATTTATTTGGAATGGTGGGAATGACCGGGTAAAACGAAATTACTTTTTGAACGATTACAGCAATGGAGGGTTACGCATGATTGATGTTGAGGCTTTTTCCCAAGCTCAAAAATTAGTTTGGGCAAAGCATTTGCTGGATCCCAATTGTGATGATTTTTGGAAACATCTGGAAACAAATGTGCTTTCAAATTTTTATACTGACACGTCAGCTTTATGGAAAACAAATGCTCCAAATTGTGTTCTTGCCATGTTAAAAAATACTCTACTGGCTGAAACTCTTAGGGTTTGGTATCTGTATAAGAAGAAAATAAAAGAGAATCTTGGTTATAATAATTATTTCCTTCAGGATTCCATTTGGTGGAATGGCAATATTCGTTTGAAAACCAAGAAATTCTTCTTTTATCAAGATTGGTTTGATCATGGTATACATACCCTTGAGGATCTTAATAGAGGGTATAATTTTATTAAATCTTTTGAAGATCTTGTTCTTGAATTTGATATCTCTATTAAAGACAGAAGAAAGTACAACTATCTTATGAAAGGAATTTCGATTGACTGGTTTTATAACCCCCCTAATGTTCAAGAAAGTATTTTTGATAAGATTGTTGAAAGCTTATTTGAAAATGGCAAAATTACCAAGTATTCATACACTATTTTGAAAACACAGGATGGACCTACCAAAACTGAGAGCTTTTGGATTGATGCTTTAAATATGGATCAGGATACGGATTGGAATGAAGTTCATAATAATAACTTTTCTTGCAGTATTGAAACTCAACTTAGGGCTTTTTACTTTAAAGTGTTTCACAGAGCAATTTGCACAAACAAGTTCCTTCATAAAATTGGTAGAATTGATTCCCCACTTTGTGGTTTTTGTAATAATTCTGAGGAATCTTTGGTGCACTTATTTTGTGATTGTGATAAAATCAAATGCTTGTGGAACAGTCTGACCCAATTTATTGAAAGCAAAACTGGTGATAATATTACAATTTCTAACTACCAAAACATGTTTGGGATTAATGTCAATGACTCTGAGCACAGAATTGTAATCAATTTTCTTGTATTATGTTTGAAGTTTTATATTCATAGATGTAAATTTCAAAAGACTTCCCCCAATTTCCAAGCTTTTATGAACTTTGTGAGATTGAAACTTAATACAGAATACAGGATTGCTGAAGGTAAAGGTAAATTGGGCAAACATTTAAAAAAATTTACATTTGACCTTAAGGGGTATAATCCACGCGTCTAGTACGCACTCGTTTCTAACTGATATTTCTGTGAAATCTTGTCCGCGCAGTTCTTGCCGTCACGCGCGCGTCAAACTAAAAACTGCGTGGAGTGTGCGCCAGGCGCTGGTAAGAAGTTCAGCTACGCAAGAGTACCGTGTTTTCATCGCTATTTACCAATGATTTTTGTAAAAGAAAGAAAGATAAACAAAGAAGGAAAGAAGGAAAGAAATAACTAAAGAAATAAATAAAGAAAGAAAAAGTTCAGGAGTGAAAGAAAGAAAAAGAAAGAAAGAAAGAAAGAAAGAAAGAAAGAAAGAAAGAAAGAAAGAAAGAAAGAAAGAAAGAAAGAAAACTAATAAAAGGAAGAAAAGGAAGAAAGAAAAGAGAAGGAATAAAAGGAAGATAAACAAAGAAAGACAGAGTGAAATAACAGAAAATTTAAGAATAAAGGATACTGAAAAAATTAATGTAATCAATCAAATAAATAACAACGACAGAAAGTGAGAAAGAATAAAAAGAAGAAAGGAAACGAAAACAATACAAAGACATGCAGAAGAAGGAAAGTTAAGTAAGAAGGAAGATAGAATTAAATAATGAGGGAAAGGTAAGATAAAATAATAATCAAGATAACAAAATAATAGACCTAGGCTATCAAACGGCCTTTTTTATTTGTCTTATAAGTAGTTTCTTATTTTACTGATTATTAATATAATGAAATTATTTCAATAGTATTTTAAGGTAAAATTCTGTAATTTGAAATACATATCACATGAAGTCAATTTTATTTTTTAATAAAATGTCTATTTTCACATCTGACTTACTTCGCGTAACTGACTTTATAACTTCATGATAAAACGAGAACCATGTTTTCCCAGCAAACACAAAAAACGTTAAAACGTTTTAAACATTTGGGTTTTGATTTAAGTAAATTAAATGTCGGGTTATATAAAGGTTATGAAAACGTTTTAATACGTTTTGTATGAAAACACACTACAATAATATTTCTAAAATGTTTTCAAAGTGTTATTGTAAAAAATATGTTTTGCAAATAGTTTTTGCCAACTATTTTGTCAACACTGAAATAACTTAGAATGTTAGAATGTTTACAGTATAACGTTTTTGAGTGTTTTGAAAACGTTTTATACCCTTTAAATAACCCGACATTTAAACGTTTGCAACCTTTTCTAACCTTTGCGAATGATGTCGAAAATGTTTTGTGTTTGCTGGGTACATGCCTAAAATGAGATGATATTTGAGTAATATAATATCATTCTAAACATGACAAATACATTGTAACGGGATCCGCTAATATTTAAGTTAATAATTAAAGGCCTATTCAGCATGTTCAGTGATACCCTGCAAAAAATGAACATTGTTTATAAATTGCATAGGAGTGAAGGATAAGTCATTAAAGTTGTCACAGGTAGGCCTACCAGTATTTTTGCTATATGCAAAACAACGAGAAAAACGGCAGTATTGACAAAGTTCAAATTCAATTCAATTTGAAATTACAGAAGAACTTCATATTGAGTGAAACTATATAAAGATTACTTTGGAATCAAGAGGGTTAATAAAACCGAATAAAATCACCCCACTGTCATGTTGCAGGTGTTTGCGATATCACCTACAATACGCGGACAATTTAGCGCGTATGAGCTGCGACAAGTTTTTGCGAGTGGCGCGCTATCATATATGATATCGTAGCTGGTATTTTGAACCAAAAAATATGCCATTTATGCTCAAATTGCGAAAAAAGTAACTACGTGACCCCTATTTTTTATTGGCTTTAATGAAATATCCTATCAGTGCGCATATTATATCAAAAAATAAGCAAAATTGTTCGGGTAGATTTTTTGTTATAATCGAAAACATGTCTAAAATTTCCATTTTCCCATGGACGCCTGTACTAATTTTCCCCAAAAACAGCCTTTTTAAAATGGTTATTTCTCGAAAACTAACTCGGTGACCCCTCTTTTTTATTTTAGATTTTCGAAGTATATCGATGAAATTTAATTGGTACGAAGTTTAAGAAAAATCGTTCGGCAGGATCTTGTATGGATTATACCCCTTAATGAGGATTGAGGTCACTTTGCCTGCCATTCTGTTTGTATTTTCATTTTCTCTTTTTTAAACCTTTTTTTTCTCACTATACGCCTGATGAAAATAACACGGGAAACTTGTCCTTTTATCTGTGTCATTGTTGTCTTGTAGTGTTTGTTTTGTTTTGTCCTTTTTGGTGTTTAAAAAATACAAATTTATCATAAAATCAGCCATTTGTTATTTTGTGAACTGAAATTTGTTAATAAACCATAGACAGTAACACCATGGCTGTCCAAAGATTTAAAAAAAAAAAAGTTTTCAGTTTACAATTTACGGGGCCGGGGCGTTGCCAGGAGGAGACGGGTGGGGGATCTTCAGGTATAAAATGGGGGCGGCAAAGAATAAAGTGTCCTTAATTAAGGGAGTGTTCATAAATACGTTGGTGGGGGGCTGGTAAAAAGGGAGGGGGACGGGGGGGGGGGGGCAAAAAGGCTTTGGACCTTAAAAGAGGGGGGGACCAAAAGTTTTAGGTGGTTCGAAAGGGGCCAAAAGTTTTCCGCTTTAAAATCCACGCTGAAATTCGCGCATTGAGACTCTCTATATCACAAGCTGGGGTTTTCAGTGCTTTTGTTGGAGAAAATGGTGGCATGGCACTTAGTGCACACATACCGGTACATGTATTAATATATTATGTGCTTACATGCGCAATTGTCCCACATGCACAGGAAATGTTTCAAATATTTTCCTCCCTACATGTGATCCAGATACCACACCACTGGAAACAAGGGAAACAACACCGCATTATAACAAACATACTTAAAAGTATGTTTGTTATAATGCTGAGGGGGTCTGTCAAAAGAGGGGATCAAAAAGTTTAGCGGTCCATCGAGGGGTCAAAAAGTTTTCGAGCAAAAAATTGAGGAAAACCAGCCCCCTCTACCAAAGTATTTATGAACATTCCCTAAAATGACTAAAAATGCATGGGATAAAAAGTTGACCGGGGGAACTAAAATTTTGCTTTGCCACGGGTCTAATATCTGGTCATCGATACGGAAATATGATTAATACGATAAATAAGTTGTTTTTAATTTTATTAAGGCGGAAGTAGGTACCGGTACATCTTTCGCTATTGATCAATGATGACCTGCTTCCGCTCCAGGGGGAGCTACGGGGTCTTTGTTTTACTTTCTAGGTCTATGTTTGGCGTGAACTGTGAACATCGGGCAGGAAACGAGTCCACAAAAGACTGTCTGACTCTGATAATAAAACACCACATTATTCGCTTTAGCTAGGCCTATATTAATATTCAAGCGTTGCATTTTTCTATACTCGGCTTCTTCTGTCAGTCAAAATATCCGATATCATCGGTGCAAGAGTTCCAGGATCTGTAGACATTTTAAGGTGAGTTTGTATTATTTGATTCAACGTGTTCAAGATTCAACATAGGGCCTATAGTTTTTATTAACATATTCTTCCAGACTAAGTACAACTTAATTGTAGGCATTCAATGATACATTAGGCCAAGGCCAAAATTTTATATAATTTTTTTAATAACAATGAAATTGTGTATGACAGTACAAACAAGAGCGGTTGAACCGCAAATTGGTGGGCCCAGCTAAGTGCACGCTTCACTTTAAATTAGGAGTAGGCTAGAGCTGGCTAGGCCTACTAGACCCCTGTGTTTCATTTAATTGCATTATTATTTTTTTTTTTTTCAATTATTCATATCAATTTGTATAAGCGCTCTTTAGCAAAGTCATAGTTCATTCAACCGTACGACAAGACTGGCGAAAATAGTAACTTTTTGCACAAGATTTGCAATTTAAAGAGAATTGGCCATATTGCTCATTGAAATGAAGCTATACAGTTTATGGACAATATAAGCGTGTGCTCTTTCATTTGATGACATAAAATTTGAAATATATTGTAGGGGACACTTGAGGTTTTGACTTTTAAAACCTACATTTTGGTCAAAAATTGTGCTGGGATAGGTCGTTTTCATCAGATTTACCACATTCGCGTTGCTATAAACATCGAATTGCGTTATCTGTTGATTTAATGGGAAAAAAATGTTTTTAGGGGGAAGTGTTAGCTTTCGTTCGATAAAAAAAAGTTTCTGATTGGATAAAGGGAACACTTGAGGTTTTGACAAAAACCAATCACAGATGCACATTTTCCACTAGATCTCACACAGCTCTTCTGATGCTATCGACTCAACCGTGTAGTAGGCCTAGGCCTATAATAATCACAGACTGCGTAAGAAGCTTGGAAATATATGCATTTATAAGAGAAGTAGATGCATATACGTATAAGAGAATTGTTTTTGTAGTCAAATCTTTTCATATGCTTGGGTTACAATTGTGGGGGAGGGTGTCTTCTACAGTATAGCGTAGCCAGCCGGGGGGGGGGGACAGTGCCACTCTGACAAAAAAATGAAAGAAAAGAATGCCCCTCTGACAAAAAATAAAAGAGAAAATCTGGAGGGCAAAGGAAAAGGAAAGGGGCAAGGAGCCCCTTTTCCACCAAAATTCAACCTGATTTTGGGCAAAAATAGTGTAAAATACAAAAAAAAAAAATTAATGATCCTGAGCATGTCCCAAAGTCTCGAAGACATGTGCAATCTCTCTAAAAAACAAAACCGGTATATGTATTGTATGATGCAACTGCAATTTTTTCGTCTGTGCCCTCGAAATTTTATTTTGCCCTCCTCCCTCCCCCGACCAAGAAAGCTGGCTACGCCCCTGGTCTTTTATCCGAAGAGCCAGAGATGGCAATCATGTTGCCGTGCCCAGGGGCCATCAAAAGATAGGCCTACATTCCTTCTATAATCTGTGCGGCCATACCAGCAAAATTTATTTCTCAACACCCCCACCGAGCAAATGGTATAGCGACGGCCCTGAGTTCACCGATCGAGTGATGGCTAAACACACCGCGTGCATGTGCATCATTGAAGCAATGACGTATAAACTGTGTGCATATCACTATCACGGCATCCCAGCTGTGTGAAGCTCCGCCAATAATCATGATAATAATACGATCGGCGAGCTATATTTTAGGCGTTGGAATGAAATAGCAAATTTCTTCGTTTTACTTCATTTGCTTGGCTTAAAATTAAAAGGGGACAATGTAATCAGTGAAAAATAACATTTGAATGATGGTTTTCTATATTCTTTATGCAAATCACACATTATTGCTTTAAATAACATAATGTAGTAGCCTATATAAATTATAATCCACTATTTATCTATACATGCTGAAGTCAATTCAGTTACCATTTTAGTAGTGTTTGGTGTTGTTTTTGTTAGGTCTCTGCATTTCGTAACCGATTGTTAAGTTTATGATTTTCAATGAATAGAAACGGCAACGTACTCGAGTCCAACGATACGTTAATCTTGCCGTTGAACTAACTTATAATGTCTACTTGTACACAGCTCAATTGGTACTAATTTCAACATTTGGGTTTTTTATTTTTTATATTCATTTTCAGACACAATGATTAGACCCAAGCGACAAAGGGATTTGCTTCCACGTCCATTCTGCAAATATTGTAAAAGAAGATTTATCAACAATATTCCTCGTTATAAATCACATCTTCGCAGCCATGAGCTAAGCATTAAACCTTACTGGTACAACAACCCAAATTTAAAACCCAAAGCTGGTTGTGTCAAGCTACGGATCAACACGGTGCGAAAGAGGAGAAGTGGAGATGGCGATGTACTACAGAGGAATTTGTATCATCAGGACTCACATGAGAATATCGTGTATACGGATACCCGTGATTGTGACAAGTCGTCTAATTATATATCTGCAGAGTCTATGCATGGACTTTCGCATACAGGAGACAAACCTCATCAACGTGGATACTGCAACAAATCATTCAATCAATTATATAATATGACGAGACATGAAGTGATTCATACAGGAGAGAAACCTCATCAATGTAGCTACTGCAATAAATCATTCAGTCGATTGTATAATATGGAGAGACATGAACTGATTCATATGGATGAGAAACCTCATAAAGGCAGCTATTTGCAACAATTCACTCAACATATTGAGCAACAGGAAACAGCTAGTATGAAAATGATAACGGAAGAAAACCCTCATAAGTGTAGCCACTGCCACAAATCATTCAGTCGATTATATAATAAGAAGCGACATGAAATGATTCATACGGGTGAGAAACCTCATAAATGCAGTTATTGCTATAAATCATTCAACATCTTGAGCAACATGAAACATCATGAAATGCTCCATACAGCAGAGCCCAAACCTCATAAATGTAGCTATTGCAACAAATCATTCAGCCAATTAGGAAGCAAGAAAGATCATGAAATGATTCATACAGGAGAGAAACCTCATCAATGTAGCTATTGCAACAAATCATTCAGTCGATTACGTAGTAAGAAACGACATGAATTGATTCATACGGGTGAGAAACCTCATCAATGTAGTTATTGCAACCGATCATTCAATATCTTGAGCAACAAGGTACAGCATGAAATGCTTCATACAGGAGAGAAACCTCATAAATGTAGCTACTGCCACACGTCATTCAACATATTGAGCAAGAAGAAACAGCATGAAAAGACGCATACGGGAGAAAACTTGAAACCTCATAAATGTAGCTATTGCAACAAATCATTCAGTCAATTGGGAGACAAGAAACAACATGAAAAGATTCATACCGGTGAGAAACCTCATAAATGTAGCTACTGCAACAAATTATTCAGTCGAATGTATAACAAAAATAGACATGAACTGATTCATACGGGCGAGAAACCTCATCAATGTAGCTATTGCAGCCAATCATTCAACAACTTGAGCAACAAGAAACAGCATGAAATGCTTCATACAGCGGACAAACCTCATAAATATAGCTTCTGCAATAAATCATTCAGCCAATTAGGAAACAAGAAAGAACATGAAAGGATTCATACAGGAGAGAAATCTCATAAATTCAGCTACAAGTCGTTCAGCCAATTGGGACACAAGAAACAACACGGAATGTTACATACAGGAGAAAAGCTTCATCAATGTAGCTACTGCAATAAATCATTCAGTCGATTATATAATATGGAGAGACATGAACTGATTCATACGGAAGAGAAACCTCATCAATGTAGCTACTGCAACAAATCATTCAATCGATTATATAATATGGAGAGACATGAACTGATTCATACGGAATCAGGGACAGACTTAGGTTTCAGTTTTCTACTGGCCCTCCGGGCCAGTGAAATGGCAGATCTAGTGGCCCTGCAATAAAGTTACTGGCCCAGCTTTTTCAATATGTTCTACTGCAAAAAAAAACCTAATGTTTTTCTTGGTGTTTTGGGGGAAAATCTATATCAATTTTTAATCATTTGCCATAAATATGTTTATTATATCACGAATTTCAAAAAATCAAAATTATTTGATATCAGTAGGACATTCCTCATTTTCAAAATGCAATTTGATATGTCTGATGTGCTCTCAAGTCCCACAAAAAATATGTGGAAACGTCGCTATCCAAGCCCTTAAAGTCAAGCAAACCTTAACATTTGTTTTGTACTGAATGTACTCAATGTAGAGAGTGTAGTAGTCACTAAGACGAGTTCAGTCAGTAGTCCTGCCCAGTGGCGTAACTAGGGTTGGTAGCGCCTGGGCAAGAAACAAAATTGCCCCCCACCGTACCCCCTCCCCACCCAAGAATATCTTAGACGCGTGCAGTGGCGTAGCTCAGGGGCTAAGGATACATAATGCTCCCCCATTCTTGAAACAATTGCAACATTCTTGAAACAAATAAGGCCTATACACTAATTAATTTTGGTTAATAGATGTTGAATATTCGTCTTAAAATGTTCTTTCAATTGATTTTGTGCTGAAAAGCGCCCGTATATTTCCAACTTGCTAGCAATGCAAGAATAAGAATATAAATATACGAAAAATCATTGAATAAAGATATAAATTACAGGTGACAGGCGGAGCAGAAACTGTGTAAATAATGTCCATGGCTGATTATATCTTGTCTCATATGTGTTGGCTCAAAAATTCAGTGGCCCGCCGGGCCAGCGTTGTTGGAAGTTTACTGGCCCGACGCAAAATCCACTGGCCCCGGGCCACCGGGCCACTGCTTAAATCCGTCCCTGTACGGAATCCGGAAGAGAAACCTCATCAATGTAGCTAAAGGGTTAACCCCTCCCCCCCCCCTAAAACATTTCTCCGCATAGCATGACGTACATTTTGTTGATTTAAAAACTTTAAAACCTGTGAATACCGGAAACATTTTTCTATCCTCCCAAAATTCTCCTTTCTCAAAATAATTTTTCTTTTTCTCAAAATAATTGTTTTTGAAGAGGGTAGCAAAATGATTCGTATGTTCAAAGCGTTTTGAATTTTTCAAATCAACAAAGTGTACGTCAAGTTATGCAAAATTGTGTTTTGTAATTTTATGAGGGTATTTCTTTTGAACCCTGTATTTGCAACAAGTCATTCCACATCTTGAACAAGAGAAAACATCTAGCATGAAAAAACTTACGGGAGAAATCCCTCATAATGTAGCTATAGGCCTATTGCAACAAATCACTCAGTCTTTTGGAAATCAAGAAACGACATAAAATGATTCATAAGGATGAGAAACCTCATCAATGTAGCTACTAATCAATCAGTCGACTGTATGACATGGAAAAACATGAAATGACCCATAACATGGCGATATTGGTCCGATGGTGGCCCAATTTATGTTCAATTAATAATGGCCCAATATCATTTGCTCATGGGCCCAAGATTGGTCCCAGATTGGGCTTGGGCCAAATATTGGGCATATTGGACCAGTTTAGGCTGCCACTGTAATGCCAATATGAAGATTACCGATGGTAAGCCAAGATTGGCCCAATATGGGCAGCAAAATAATGCCGATGCCAAGATTGGCGTTCGAAAACCAACGTTGGGCCAATATATGCATGTTATCTGGGATACATACGGGCGAGAAACCTCATAAATGCAGCTATTTGCAACAATTCATTCAATATCTTAAGCAATAAGAAACAGCATGTCAATTTTCCTCGTCTTTGGAATGCACTTCCAGTGTCCATCAGGGATCAGTTTATTCTGCATAAAAATTTGAGGCCATAAGCCACCTTAAAACACATTTGAATGAAATGACTATGCAAGAGCTGGAGCTGGACTCCTAAATTTTATGTTATTGTTGATGAAATATGTGTAATATGTAATATGTTATTTTTATTATAATATGCAATATGTAATATTTATGTTTTGAGTTCACTTGTCTCGGTGGGTTGGCGGGGTCACCCCCCTCGGGTGATAGTGTTCGCGCTCCTGGCTCCTCCTGTCTAGTCCGGGTGGCTAGCCTACCGGGACAATCTTTTATAATTTTTATTTTATTGTGTATTTTTGATGTATTTTAGCCAATTATGTAAATAAATTAAAAAAATGTTCCATATAGAAGAGCCGAAACCTCATAAATGAAGCTATTGCAACAAATCATTCAGCAAATTTGGAAACGTTGTATAAAACGTTTTCATAACATTCAAAAACATTTTTTGATAATTTACTGCAAACATTCTAACATATCGTTATTTAAGTGTTGACAAAATATTTGGCAAAAAATGTTTGCAGCAAATATATTTAATATTTTGAAAATATTTAAAAATAGTTTTGCAGTGTGTTTTCATACATTTAAAACATTTTCAGGACCTTCATATAACCTGACATTTAATGTTATTAAAACGTTTTTACCAAAACCCAAATTGTAACCCGTATTAAAAACGTTTTGTGTTTGCTTGGTAGTCGAGAGAGAGAGTGGGTCGAGTAATTTGAGTCGAGATAATATACTCGACAAAACGTTGTTACAATATAGGCCTACATAATTATTGTAAATATTGTTTTAAATATGTTAAACTCCGAGGTAGAGTCACAGTGTTTAAAATCTCGAGCAGTCTCAACAACAAAACAAAAGAAAACGGCAAAATTTTAACAATGTTTCTCTCTTTTCCGAATGGGCTATTCCATTTAAAATCCCACTGTTTGTGGAAGATTTTGGAAATACCTTCATGGATGGAGTATGAATTTCAAATGGAATGAACATATTTTAGCAGCTCCATTTCATACACCCTATATGAGAAAGATCCAACCTGAATCTTCCACTTAGGGAGGGCGAGTTTCAAATGACTCTGATAATGCGTTCATTCTCTTTGAAATTTATACTCCACCTGTGGAGGATATTTCCAAAATCTTCCATAGGGGGAGTTGGGATTTTAAATGGAATAACACAATGGTGTCACTAGAGTAGTTTTTCCAAAGCCCGGATACACTGACAAACCGAAATTCTAAATTGTATAGTACATGGCACTGTGTAGTAATATCTGTATCTTGCTACATTTTTCTATCCCCCTAAACTTCACACTGGCCACTAGGGTCGAAGGGCCAAATTTAATATTATTTTGTTGTAATATACCTCAAATTGATCCTCGCATTCGTAGGAATACAATTTACAAAATTCAATTGTCCTTTTGCACTAGGGTGATTAGTTCGGGAGTTACAGAGTAAAATAGGTAAAATGTTAAATATTTGCACAGAGGCCCAATTTTCAAAAAAGCACCGATTGAATCGTAACTTGTCTCAAAACGAAATAGGAAAATTATTTGTTTGAGAAATGCATAACCTGTAAATATATTATAACATTATAGGACAAGTTTTTGAGTTTTGGCCCCATTATGACCTTCTTTTCGACCCCTCGTGGGAAGCATAGGGATATATAAAATGGAATCAATTCTAATTTTATTATTTGAGGTATAAGGATACCAAAAAACATTGGTTACACTAATGTAGCAATATTACCCAAACACATGATACTATATCATGTATATTGTCTCTTCTTAATTTGCTAGCTGACTTGATAATTAGACAAGCTCATCACACACTGGACTCGAGAATAGGAATACTGCATGATTATTTCTTGTTTTATACGAATGATGATGGGTTTTCTACCATCCCAGCAAACGCATAACGTTTTCGCCATCATTCGCAAAAGGTTAGAAAAGGTTGCCAGAAAACGTTTAAATGTCGGGTTATATAAAAGGTATATAAAGGGTATAAAACGTTTTCATAACATTCAAAAACATTTGTTTAAACCTACTGTAAATAACAAATATTTTAACATAATGTTATTGTTGACAAAATATTTGGCAAACAATGTTTTTGCAAAAAATATTTTACAATAACATTTTGTAAACATTTCAAAAATATCGTTGTTGTGTGATTTCATGCAAAACGTTTCAAAACGCTTCCATGACCTTTTTATAACCCGACATTTAATGTTATTGAAACGTTTTTATCTAATCCAAAACCCAAAATATAATAATTTATATGTTTACAACGTTTTAAAATCATTACGAGGTAGGCCTATTGTTGGCCAATTTTTTTTTTCATTATCTAAATTAATGTATATATAAAAATAACACTTTGATGTTTTGCAAAAGTTCATTCTACAAATCATAATCATATGCTTGGAAAACTTGCTTGATTTAATGATTTATGTACGTTTTACAAAAGTGTTGTTGTTTCAGCCCTCTTTACAACGTAACCTGATAACCATGATAACTCAAGATCTATATACAGGACCTAAAAAAGTATATATCTGTGATAAGTTAGTATTTGAATTCTTCTATACGCTCATACCGTATATGATCAATGCAATTGTTGCCAAAGTTCACTACCATTCGCAAGATGCTGTGAACTTCAAAATCCCAACAGTTTGAAATAGTTGCTAACCTTAATATGCTATATTCTTTATCTTTTGCTCTTTCATTTCACCAACAACGACCCAAAATACGAATATCGCTCCAGGTCTTATGAGAAGTATCACCCCGGTGGGGAAATTATTTTTATAATAGGCTACCTTTTCCTCTTTCATTTGACACCACTCGGGGAGTGTCACCCCCGGTTGCGGAAATGATTTTCAGCTTGATTTATAATCTTCATTTTTCCTCTTTTATTTAACTCGTGTGTTGGGGGTGTGTGTGTGGGTGGGGGGGGATATACCGCATTTCGAGATGTGTATTCAGACCAAACGGTTATTCAGTTAAGTTAGTAGGCCTAAGGCCGTATGCAGACTTTTTATCACACGTAAAATATGATTTCATGTAAAAAAAAGTAACATATCTACTTTATTTAATCTATCATTGCCATTCTATTTCCAGTAATGTTTAAGTTCTAACGAATGTTTGATGACGTAAAATCAATAATAATTATATTGCTACCAGATATTACAGTGTATACGTAACATCATAGCTACCATGGTAACATATTATCGATTTTACGCCATCAAACATTCGTTAGAACTTAGAATGGGACTAGATCACGTAGATATGTTACATGAAATATTACACGTCTAATACTCGGAGTCTACATACATGTACGGTCTAAGTAAATAAAAGTTACATAATTATACAGTAAAAGCTGATACCAGGGCCACTATATTCACGTTTCATTAGGTAAATATTTATATAAGCATAGTAGGCCTAGATACTATCTATGATGATTATAATTTATATTAAAGCAAGTCATGTTATGAGGTTCTACATCATTTGGTAATCGATCGTCTGCTGACTGTGCACATTATGATTAATAATAGGCATATGCAATTATGCATATACCGTGATGACTTGTTGTTGTAATGCATGACATCTTCGTGTATTAAACAACCACGATAAAATTGTTAGATACTATAATTGACATCTTTAACATCGATATTGCGGTGAATGAAAGTCATATAATTTTGGTCTAAGACTGCCGAACCGGGCTGTCGTCAGAAGGGTTTTACAAAATCATTTGCTATTGATATATACCGCTAGCGCTAACTCCACTAAGGCTTGACGTTTTCGATATTGAGTACCATATATACCAGTCGTCGCCCGGGAGATCGTCGACTTCTTTTTAAAGCTTTCCGTACTTCCGGGTTCTGTACTTCTGTTCAGGACGAATATCAGTGAAAGAGTGGCTTTTATGAGACATTTTACTTCAAGGTGAGTTTGTATACACTCTGGCCCGTAACTAGGGGAGGGAGGCGGACGCCCCTCACCACTAAAATCGCCAAAGTCCACAAAATTCCCTTCTTTTTTTTTACCCAAAAGACCCATTATGTCTGATGTGCAGGTCCCACAAAAATACGTGAACACGTTGCTATCTGAGCCCTTACCGTTTTTTATTAACATTCTTCTGACTGTATCTTTATTTTTATACTCTGGTCACTGTTCTCTACGAGGGACGGTCAATAAGTTCCCGCAACTCTGGTGTACCACGCATGCATGCATGGCTTTGATGATTGTTACTTACGATAGATACAAGTTTGTACTTGTGTCTTTCAAAACAAATATGTATTAACGATGTTGAATACTTGATTATGTAAGGAAATTAGTATAAACTCAACTTGATAGCGTATGTATGCTGCCTGAGTTATGGTAAAAAGTAGTCAAGAAAATTTCGCGCGAAATTGAGGTATTGTTACATAATTCCAAATTTCTTGAGAATAAAAGGAGCGGTTTTGCAACTTTGTAGAACAATATCGATATCATAGAGTTGATGCTATACTCTTTTTATTTTTAGACCTATACCATTTTTTCCAAAACAAATATGTATTAACGATGTTGAATACTTGATTAGCATAAACTAAATAGCGTATGGACACTGCCTGATTTATGGTGAAAAGTAGTCAAGAAAATCCCGCGCCAAATTCTTTGATGAAATTTTTCTTTTTCATACATTTTGGTACTTTTAATCACGCATACCATCAATGCATGCGCATATTTCTATTTTTATTGCAACAATTGCTATTGTCCTGCCTATGATCATGAAAGAAAGAGCTGTCTTCCATGCTATGATCTCTCATACCATGGAAGTAAGAGGCAATAATTATATTTGTTTTGTTTCACTTTCAGTAAATGTTGATGGATACATTTATTCTTTGCTATCAATTGAATATTATTCAGATTACCTCATACCAAATAAACTGATCATTTTGGTACATACTTCTGCTTCTTTTTTTATTACACGTTCCTTAAGGGATCTAAAATGAGCGTTTATTGCGTTTCGACAGTATTTTCTGTGGGACATGAGAGCACCTCAGACCTATTGAATAGCATTCTGAATACGAAGCATGTCTTTCTGATATCAAATAATTTTCATTTTTGAAAATCACAATATAATACAAATTTTATGACAAATTATAAAAATTTGATATTTTTCAAATTTTTGATATATAACAGTCCTCGAAGTAAATTATATAAATCTAATGATATATTCTTAAAGTGTATGTAGCAGGAGGAAAAGCCGACGGTCAATTGAAAATTTTGACCTTTCATATTGAAGATATGGATTTTTTCCCAAAAAGACCTTATTTTTGTTTGGTGTTTTGGGGAAAAAAATCCATATCTTCAATACGAAAGGTCAAAATTTTCAATTGATCGTCGGCTTTTTATCCCACCTACATACACTTTAAGTATAAATAATCAGATTTATAAAGTTTACTTCAAGTACTGTTAAATATCAAAAATATCAATTTTAATGATTTGCCATAAAATGTGTATTAAATTGCGAATTTCAAAAATCAAAATTATTTGATATCAAAATGACATTTTTCGTATTCAGAATGCAATTCGATATGTCTGATGTGCTCTAATGTCCCAAAATAAATACTGTCCAAACGTTCATACCACAGCCCTTAACTACAATTCAAATTTCCCGCCAATGTTGACAATTCTTAGTGTACATATAGCAATCATGGGTACAATTACCGAACAAGGTGTCACTTGCTAGACTTGAGTCCAGTCCTCCTCCTTTACGAACTTTAAGGTTAGGGTTTCGGGTTGGGGTAGGGCAGTCTAGTAGAGTTGGACCCTATTCGGTAATCGCTCCTAGCACTGGCTTTATGCAAGTGAGATTAAGTAATTAAAGGTATCTATCGTAAGTAACCGTCATCAAAGTCATGCATGAGAGGAAATACATAATAGTTGCGGGATATTGACCATCTATCGTATAATGTTCTTTTTTTTCTGAACACAAACATGCTGAACCTAACATTTACTTTTCTGATATTCTTTTTCAGACACCATGACTAGACCTAAGCGACAATGGGATTTACTGCTAGATCCTGTTTGCAAGTATTGTAAAAGAAGATTTATCGACAATATTCCTCGTTATAAATCACATCTTCGCAACCATGAGTTAAGTATTAAACCTTACTGGTACAAAAGCCCAGGTCTAAAATCAAAAGCTGATTTTGTCCAGCTACGAATCAACAGGGTGCGAAAGAGGAGAAGTGAAGATTGCGGTGTACATCAGAGGAATTCACATCATCAGGACTCAAAAGAACATAACATGCGTACAGGTACTCGTGATTTTGATAAAAAATCTAATTTTATATCTACCAAGCTTATACATGAACTAACACATACAACAGAGAAACCCATTAAATGTAGAAACTTCAACCAATCATTTAGCATATTGGGAAACAAGAAACAGCATGAAAGTATTCATACGAAAGAGAAGCCCGATAAATGTAGCTACTGCAACAAATCATTCAGCGAATCGGGAAACAAGAAACGGCATGAAATGATTCATACGGGTGAAAAACCTCATAAATGTAGCTATTGTAACAAGTCATTCAGACATTTGGGAAATAAGAAAAATCATGAAAAGATTCATAAGGAGAGAAACCTCATAAATGTAGCTACTGCAACAAATCATTCAGCCAATCAGGAAACAAGAAAGAACATGAAATGACACATCAGGGTGAGAAACCTCATATATGTAGGTATTGTAGCAAGTCATTCAGTCATTTGGGAAACAAGAAAAAGCATGAAATGATTCATAAAGGAGAGAAACCTCATAAATGTAGCTACTGCAACAAATCATTCAGCCAATTGGGACACAAGAAACAGCATGAAATGATACATATAGGCGAGAAACCTTATAAATGCAGCTATTGCAATAAATCATTCCGCCAAATGGGAAACAAGAAAGAACATGAAATGATTCATACGGGAGAGAAACCTCATAAATGTAGCTATTGCAACAAATCATTCACCCAATTGGCAAACAAGAAAGGACATGAAAAGATTCATACGAGAGAGAAACCTCATAAATGTAGCTACTGCAATAAATCATTCATCACAAAACGTGTCAAGAAGAGACATGAAATTATTCATACGAGAGAAAAACCTCATCAATGTAGATACTGCAATGAATCATTCGGCAAAATGGGGCACAAGAAATTGCACGAAATGATTCATAGGGGAGAAAAACGTCATCAATGTGGCT
Organism: Amphiura filiformis; assembly: GCF_039555335.1. Taxonomy (NCBI): domain Eukaryota; kingdom Metazoa; phylum Echinodermata; class Ophiuroidea; order Amphilepidida; family Amphiuridae; genus Amphiura; species Amphiura filiformis. The sequence goes on from NC_092629.1 coordinate 25,602,807, forward strand.
ACTGCAACAAATCATTCAGCAAAGTGAGAAACAAGAAACGTCATGAAAAGATTCATACGGGTGAGAAACCTCATAAATGTAGCTATTGCAACAAATCGTTCATTCGAATGGAACACAAGAAACGGCATGAAAAGATTCACAAGGCTGAGAAACCTCAATAATGTGTCTACTGCCTGCCACAAGGCAATCGGATTATACTAGGGACACAAGAAACAATGATCAACATGAGAGCAAATTAAAAAAAAATAGATAAACCACTTTCTGACGGTACATAGGGTCCCGTGTAACAATTGCTCAGTAAAATTTCAAACATCCGTATAAACTTGATAGTTAGCATATATGCTTACTATCGAGCGCTTTTAAAACATGCAAACATGAAGAGCCCCATCCACAAAAGTGTAAAGGGTTTTAAGCAAATCATCGATTATCACGAACAAGTAAACCTGCAAATGTGTGTCTCAACCCCATTAGCTCAGTTAGTAAAGCGCCGGACTTAGGTACAATTTCATGTTTTCAAACGCGCTCGATAGTAAGAACATATGTTAACTATAGAGTTTTTACGGTGTACGTAATGCAATATTCTTTTTCAGACACCATGACTAGACCTAAGCGACACATAGGGCCTGCACTTTGGCTCGTTTTTTGCAGGTTTACATGGTCCAATAATCACAAGATGACTGACATGTGGTAACAAAGGAAGCAGTCACTGCAATTTGATTATGTCCCATATGATTGGCCATTCAAGACACCCCTGTGAATATACTATAGCGGCCTTTTCAAAATATAATACCTGTTTGCTTGACTGTATTGACAATACCGTGACCCGTACGCACAGTATATGCATTGGACAAACTTTTTACAATAAGCATGATAAGTGATGATGTGACCTCCAGATTTATACATCGTTCGTCTCGCACACTGACAACATTTGATTGAATGGACTGTAGGCTACTGCACCGTGATTACGGTGAAGGACACCGGTTCAAATCCTTTGTTTGGAGCCAATCGATAAAAGCATGCAGGGCTTCTATACCCATGTACAGTTTATCCCTACATAACCTATGTCTTGAATACGCTGGCAAAGTTATGTAATAATCGGATTAATACTATATAGCAGTAGGTAAAAACAAGTTTTGAATAATCCGCGCTATAAAGTCCCATTCAGTGATCCCAGCGAAAGTGAAAAAAAAATCGAATTGTTACGTTTATAAATTTTTTTGATGAAAAACAAATGGCAAAAAAACAAAACAGGAAAACGACAGTATTGACGAAGTTGAAGCCCCATTCAAATACATGTAGCTAATTTATATACTGTCAGTACCGGTATATAAATTACAGACTCACGTAAATGCATTATTTTTTGTCTTAGACACACGGTTTTCGGCTGAACCACTGCACTAGCAAGCTATGTTAGCACATCTATGACAATGACGAAAGGTACAAAATCAGCCATAGGCCTTTAGATAGCAGAAGACACAAAAGTGGTGTTTTATGACCTTTGACATTCTTTTGTGGCGAGTGACATGGCCTTTCAATTCACGCCGAGTGTCCTTGACAGGTTTGACTATGCTTCAGTGGTCATGAAAGAATTCAAAAGATAACCTCTGCCCCAATAATCCCAAGCAATTGTCTGAAACTGCTCCTCGGATCATAAGAACTCAGTCCTCAAATGATAGTCATAATAATGTCCAAAATTTTGATGATTTTTACGATCGTCGGGATGAAAAAAATCAAAAAATCACTGAATGGGCCTTTAGTTCCCTCTCCTTACCCTGGCAATATAAATCAAAGAAAAATAAAGAAAGAAAACAAGAAAAGAAAATTAACCAAATTAAGGGATCTGGAATGAGCGTTTCGATAGTATTTTTTGTGGGACATGAGAGCACATCAGACATATCGAATTGCATTCAGAATACGAAGAATGTCTTTCTGATATCAAATAAATTTCATTGTTTGAAATTCACGATATAATACAAATTTTATGACAAATTATTAAAATTTGATATTTTTCACATTTTTGATAAATAACAGTCCTCGAAGTAAATATCATAACTCTAATGTTATATTCTTAAACAGTCCCTGGCATGATACCATACATGTATAGGCCTATGTATAGTAAATTTGTCTGCTTTATCTGTTTTGTGCTGTTTAAGCAAATAGTTAAACATAATTTCCATAAAATGTAAGCTTTTACTGTCAGCTAGATATGTTCCCCTTTTAATTTTGAGCAGAACAAGTGAGGTAAAGCAAAGAAAATTGAACTTTACTACTACTAGCGCCAATGAATGTTATACGATTGTAAAACGGTACGATCCTCTGGGTGTGTGTGTGCGTATGTGTGTCCTGCACGCGTATTTTTTTCTGCAACTATAACGGGACGCAATACGATACCGGTATGTTATAAGAATCAAACTTACAAGAAAGATGGCTCTTGTCAAATCCTACAATTCTGTCAGAGAAAATATGCACATTTGCATTAAATTTTTGATTAATTGACATAATTGATTAATTAATTAATATTTCATTTAATGATTTACCATAATTCCAAATATGTCAAACAATATGTCAAATTAAAGCTAATGAAATGCTTTATAAATTGGTCAGAGCGCATTTTGCAGAATGCATTTAGTACTTTAGTTACATGATTCCAAACATTCTATTCCAATTTTTTTGCTATACACGCATAGGAGCTGTACTTTTAAAATCCGCGCCTAATCAATAATAATAGTCTTTCACTCCATTGTCAAAGTACTGTGCTCCCTGTAGCTGTAGCATTATGGAGTGACCAGGTCCTAGAGTGTGATGGTTTTGTAGCAGATGACAGTGCTCATTCAAGCCTGTCAAGGTCAGTTAGTAGCCACTTGCTGAATGGATGGCCATGATCAGCTATCAAAGAGATGCCTTGTGCAGCTGCCAATCACAGTAGAGGTTTGATAACATTTTGTTAAAAACCCAAATGTGATATAAGGACAAAGCTGTGCATGTTGGTACTTAATTGTTTGGATTCTTACGTTGAAATTCCCTTGTATTAGTATTTTTATGTGTAGTGTATAGTGGTCATAAATTATATAGCTTTTAAATTTTGGGCATTTTTGCTCTGTTGCACTGTACCATTATGGAATTTGAGCAAATCAATTACCGACACAAGCAGGTATACAGTGTATTATTTTATATTTATTTCGTATCTCAGGAGCACAGCTCACTTGGTAAGGCATCAGAATTTGGTACACTAGCGCTTCAAACTTTAAATCGGAAGGTGGTGAGTTCGAGCCTCATCACGGTCACATTAATTTTATAAACCAAATATTGTTCGAACTTTTCATATTTGTTTTTCTTTTATTGTTTCTTTTCTTTGTCTTTTTTTTTTTCTTGTTTTCTTTCTTTTTTTCTTTTTTTTTTCTTTGATCCATATTGCCAGTGTAAGGAGAGGAGGGAACTAACGGCCCATTGAGTGATTTTTTTTCATCCGGACGATCGTAAAAATCATCAAAATTCAAATTTTGTACAAGACTGCGGAACTCAGTCTTCAATGATATAGTCAGTAATAATCTTTTGGTCATTATATGACTATCATCATTTGACGACTGAGTTCTTATGATACATCATCCGAAGAGCAGTTTCAGACAATTGCTTGGGATTGGTGGGGCAGAGGTTATCTTTTGAATTCTTTCATGACCACCGAAGCAGAGTTAAACCTGTCAAGGACACTCGGCGTGAATTGAAAGGCCATGTCACTCGCCACAAAAGAATGTCAAAGGTCATAAAACACCACTTTTGTGTCTTCTGCTATCTAAAGGCCTATGGCTGATTTTGTACCTTTCGTCATTGTCATAGATGTGCTAACATAGCTTTCTAGTGCAGTGGTTCAGCCGAAAACCGTGTGTCTAAGACAAAAAATAATGCATTTACGTGAGTCTGTAATTTATATACCGGTACTGACAGTATATAAATTAGCTACATGTATTTGAATGGGGCTTCAACTTCGTCAATACTGCCGTTTTCTTGGGTTTTGTGCCAATTTTTTCATTAAAATTTTTATAAAAGTAACAATTTGATTTTTTTTTTTCACTTTCGCTGGGATCACTGAATGGGGCTTTGCAACGCGATATATTCAAAACTTGTATTCACCTACTGTTATAGCATTAATCCGATTATTACACAACCTCGCCAGCGTATACAAGCCATCCAATGCAAATAATCACCTAGATTATGACGTATCATACCGTAAATATGGCGGAGTACTCAAATTCATTCAACAAAAGCATGATTACAAGCTATTGCAATCTACCGCGACAGCTCGTCTCACACACATAACAAATGCACAAATACGATCAAATAGGTTGACGACAACGTTTGATTGAATGCACTGCATTGTGCCATGATTACGGTGAAGGACACCGGTTCAATTCCTTTGTATGGAGCCAATCAATAATTTCACGCACATCCTCTATTATTGCCCAATTATTGCCCGGGATGATTGCACACTGTAAAAGAGCTATTGTTATAATGTTTGATGAAATCGTGTTTAACTACCGTATTTGCTTAAGAACGGCACAATACAGATAAAGCAGACAGATTGACTACATGTGGTACATGTATAAACATATTAATATAGGGAATGTGTGTGAGTCGAGTATTACCAAGGGGTGACACTAAATTCACGGTTGTTCTATTAGCAACGCAAAATCTATGAAAAATTCAGCTGGTTTACTAGCTAGAAAGTGAGGCCAGTTATCGATCCGTTATAGCTCGTTATGAATAATTCATGTTCGACCCCTTGGATCATGTTAATTGAGTTTGGCAAATAACAACGTTGTTAGTTTTGCGAACTTTGCCTGTTCAATGAGAGTATAGCGCGCCCCCAATACATCTGGGCGCAAAACAGGCGAAAACGATCCAGTTTAATGAAATGGCGGACGGGTATTCCCATCAGGCACCAGTTATATGTTTTTTCAAAGAAAGTCTACTAATTTGATATGAAATGACATTTTGCAATAGCAAAGTCAAAATTAGGACTTGCTGTCAATAATATGAAGGAAATATGTGACAGAGGCAAGGTGAGAAATACAAGTAGTATTTAAGTTATAATAACCTTTGATACCCGACCTGACCTTCCATCATGGCGCCTTATTCGTCTTTATGTATTTCTATTATGCTCTCAAGTAAAATAAAATACCAATCTGCTCTGAGCAGACAATGTTACTTGGCTCCCAGCACGAATTATTGATTTTATACGGAAGTAAAGAAATGCACAGTGTATGTGCATGATGTGCAAGCATACTCCAAATATTTACGGTAAATCTGAATAGTGGTCACATGTTAACATATCATGTGTTCCGGAAATCACGTGGCAACATTTTAAGATTTCAGGCTTGTTTACTAGTTAATTGCCATTTGTACTCTTTATTATTTATCTTTGTTAATTAACATATATTTTAAATGCTGATAAATCGTGGTTGGCTACCCATGATATCTGTTAAATTCAATGTTTTATGAATATAATTCTACCACGCAGAGGGGGTCACGCAGCAGAATTTCACATCACCTGACTTAGCTACATTTCGAAGCTCTGCTCTTCAAATTCATGTAAATTTCAAAGTTTATACATTTAATATATTTAATATGATACTAATTTTTGTCATAACCAACTGGTACACGAAATATACTAGCTTATTACCTATACAGAAAGGTGATTATCAGCCTTCACTCAGCAAATTGACATGCCCGGCATATGCAGCCATTCTCCGTCTGGATAACCTGACTGTCGCCCTCAATACGTCTGGGCGCAAATTTAAATAACAATACGCTATTTACATATCAATGTGGCCTCATGCTAATTAAAGCTGCCCCATCCAGGAGTTCATCTATGGTATTACCTAATTATAATAGGGGCGTATCCAAAAATGAATTCACGCCCCTTTCAAATGTCGAGCCAAAGTGCAGGCCCTATGATGGGATTTACTGCTAGATCCTGTTTGCAAGTATTGTAAAAGAAGATTTATCGACAATATTCCTCGTTATAAATCACATCTTCGCAACCATGAGTTAAATATTAAACCTTACTGGTACAAAAGCCCAGGTATAAAATCAAAAGCTGGTTTTGTCCAGCTACGAATCAACAGTGTGCGAAAGAGAAGTGAAGATGGCGGTGTACATCAGAGGAATTCACATCATCAGGACTCAAAAGAACATAACATGCGTACAGGTACTCGTGATTGTGATACAAAAAAATCTAATTTTATATCTACCAAGCTTATACATGAACTAACACATACAACAGAGAAACCCATTAAATGTAGAAACTTCAACCAATCATTTAGCATATTGGGAAACAAGAAACAGCATGAAAGTATTCATACGAAAGAGAAGCCCGATAAATGTAAACACTGCAACCAATCATTTGGCATATTGGAAAACAAGATACGACATGAAAGAATCCATACGAGAGAGAAACTTCATCATGAAATGATTCATACTGGAGAGATACCACATAAATGTAGCTACTGCAATAAATCATTCAGTCAATTAGGGGCCAAGAATCGGCATGAAAAGCTTCATAAGGGAGAGAAATCCCATCAATGTAGCTACTGCAACAAATCATTCAGCGAATCGGGAAACAAGAAACGGCATGAAATGATTCATACGGGTGACAAACCTCATAAATGTAGCTATTGTAACAAATCATTCAGACATTTGGGAAATAAGAAGAATCATGAAAAGATTCATAAGGGAGAGAAACATCATAAATGTAGCTATTGCAACAAATCATTCAGCCAATCAGGAAACAAGAAAGAACATGAAATGACACATCAGGGTGAAAAACCTCATATATGTAGGTATTGTAGCAAGTCATTCAGTCATTTGGGAAACAAGAAAAAGCATGAAAAGATTCATAAAGGAGAGAAACCTCATAAATGTAGCTACTGCAACAAATCATTCAGCCAATTGGGAAACAAGAAACGGCATGAAATGATACATATAGGCGAGAAACCTCATAAATGTAGCTACTGCAACAAATCATTCAGTCAATTCAGATACAAGAAAGAACATGAAATGATTCACACGGGAGATAAACCTCATCAATGTAGCTATTGCAACAAATCATTCAACAAACTGGGAAACAAGAAACAACATGAAATGATTCACACGGGAGAGAAACCTCATCAATGTAGCTACTGCAATGAATCATTCATCACAAAACGTAACAAGAAGAGAACATGAAATCATTCATACGAGAGAGAAACCTCATCAATGTAGCTATTGCAATGAATCATTCGGCAAAATGGGACACAAGAAATTGCACGAAATGATTCACAGGGGAGAAAAACGTCATCAATGTGGCTACTGCAACAAATCATTCAGCAAAGTGAGAAACAAGAAACGTCATGAAAAGATTCATACGGGTGAGAAACCTCATAAATGTAGCTATTGCAACAAATCATTCATTCGAATGGAACACAAGAAACGGCATGAAAATATTCACAAGGCTGAGAAACCTCATTAATGTGTCTACTGCCTGCCACAAGGCAAATTCATAAAATATAGAGAAACCACTTTCTGGTTAACAATTGCTCTGTAAAATTTCAAACATCCGTAAAAACACGATTGTTAGGGAACAAACCAAAAGATCGACGACGTCATATAAACGTAACTAGTTTTGTTTCTCGGCTGACCCCCTCCCTCCCTGCTAGAAACGTAATCCTGAAATGTTGACAATTTTGGGTCGTATATTGGAAGGCACTAGCAGTCACCCGTTTTTCGCGTTTCGTAAATGATAAAGCGATGATTCTTTTTTTTGGCAATTAATATTAAAATGTGGTATTTATTTCAAATACCATGTTGGATTGAGATTCAAAAGACTAATATCTTTTGTACTGCTGTGAAGCATTATTATACGGTATTGTATGTAAATGAAATAATTATGATAATTTAGGCTGTTTGTAGTAATTTTTGGACTTTAATTACTAAGATTTATGATTAACATTGTAATAATGCAATTTGCAAATACATTTCACCCTCCCGAGTTTTTATCACGAAAAGATTATCAAATCCTTAATTTATGAAAGATTAATCACTCATTTTATTTAATTAATTTTAATCATTTTCTTCTTCGTTGTCCCCCTCGCCTAGGCTCCATCTGTTTAGCCTCCCTCTTTCCGCTCTCCCTCTCCTCTTTCCCTCTGGCACTTCTGCCACAAAACTTTGAAGCTGAAAACATGAAATGTATTGAAAACTAGATAGAATTATTAATAGTTTGTTATCAGTATGTTTGTCTTGGGTGTAGACTTAGACTGGCGAGTTATTATCTTATTAGATAACCAAATGCTTATTTCTCATAAAGTATAGGCCTAATAATAGTTATACCCATTGACTAAAACCGTAGTGAGGTTGAAATACAGGCTACAATTTAATTAGCTTTCTTCAAATAACGTATTAGATTAGCATAACATTTATATGGTTTTAAATTATGATAATAGAGCAAACGAATTTAATTATTTCTTGAACTTGGAAAAAACCCTAATTCAAGCTCTTCAGACTTGTTGTGAATCAGTCTTGCAAAGACTACAACCTACTTTTTGCAACGGATACTGTAGTTGCTACAGAGTCCCCAGCAAACACAAAAACGTTTTAAAAAAGTTATATTTTGGCTTTTGGTTTAGGTAAAAACGTTTTAATAAGATTAAAATGTCGGGTTATATAAAGGTCATGATAACGTATTAAAACGTTTTGTATGAAAACAAACTACAACAATATTTTTAAATGTTTTCACAAAATGTTATTGTAAACTATTTTTGCAAACATTTTTGGCAAATATTGTGTCAATACTTAAATAACATTATGTTAAAATATTTGAACCCAGCAAACACAGAAATGTTCTTTAAATGTTTTTTTTTTTTCAAAACCTTTTAATAAAAAATAAAAGTAGAATTATAAAAAGGTCATGAAAACGTTTTTAAAACGTTATTGAAAATATTTTGGGCAAACATTTTTCACAAAATATTTTTCAACCCCAAAATAACATTCTGTTTAGAATGTTTTGTATCAAGTTTTCAAGAATGTTTTTGGAATGTCATTAAAACGTTTTTATACCCTTTATATAACCCGACAATTGAACGTTTTCTGTGAAACATTTTTGTTTGCTGAGCAGTAGATTATCAAAAAATGTTTTTTTAAGGTTATGAAAACGTTTTATACTCATAACAGTACGACAGCAACTTCGTGACCTCTTTTGTTCGACAGAAAATTTATACGGGTTGGTGAACACGGGTTACGTAACACAATGTTGAAATTTTAGCCGGCAAACGCTTTTTATCAAAATAGCTCCAGAAATGGAAGACACGGGTCGTATATTGCATCATTCATGTACCCTGACCACAGATAAGACATCAAACATTTGTGTAAAGCAACAAATAACGTGTAAAAGTTGAATTAAATGGAAAAAAAGAAGCTTGAACATATCCAAAGTAGCTCGGAAAATGAGAAAAATTGCATGTCACGAACACAAAAATGTTCATATCATCAAGCAAGAAAAAGCGCCGGAATCAAAAATGGGTGTCATGTTATAGAATAACTTAAGTTAGCTTGCCTGAAAATTTCGTGAATTTTGGTTGGGGTATATTCGTAGTCGTATATTGAACATGTTGAAATGTTTATCTTTGTGCGTGACTACTGTCACGCCATATATTGTACGGCCGATGTTTTTCCTGCAAAGAAACTTTTATTGTCAATTGTCCATTGTTGGTTATTTAACTTGAAAATAATACTCCCAACGTTCAAACAATTTTAAAAGTCAGCATAAAGGTTTGTGTTACATTATTTGGACGGTGTTAATTCATTCCAGAAATAGAATACACGAGTGAGGCACTGAGTGGGAATAACATTGCTATATTGTCACCGAATTAATCATATCTCTGGTATGGCTTAGTGGTAAATACATGTATTTGGAAGTTCGATCTTGGTTCGAACCCCGCAAGCACCTCTCTTTGATTTTTGATTTGATTTTAACTCATATTTTTAAATCCTAATTTTCATATTTTTATTAAAGCCATAATATACGATTTCGGGCAAATTTGAAGTTTTGTTATTACAAAAATTATAACAATATTTATAATATTAGTAAATAACTGTCAGGAAGGTTTTCACGTTATATTTGAAGCAGAAGTAGCGAGATAAAAATGAAAGAAAACACCTAATATCTTGACCGCTTAACTGTGATGTTCTATGGGGGATTGGTCTAGACAACGAACTTGGCTGATTCCAATTATATTAGGTGTAATCCGAGGTGTAAGTTGAACATTGTGTAAAAATTACAAATATGCCAAAATATTAGGGTTGAAATTCGTGCATCTCGTGATTTGATATGCATAAAAGCTCATAAAATATGTTGCCGATATGGGAGGGGTCTAGTCCAATTAAAAAATCGTGAAAATCTGTGTTGACGTTCCTTTATTTGATAGGCCTAGGCCTATACCGGTATTCTTGAACTTTTAAAAATTACTTAAGTTTGACATGCTTTATTTGATTATATCATATTGAAAGCTATTGAACTTAAATGCATTTTTTTTAAAAGATATGAACTCGAATGTAGGATTAGGCTTAAACATGAACAAGAAATAAATCATGAAAAAAGTGGGCCTTCAAGCCGACATTCATTAGGCCTATATTATTAAAGACAAAAGGGAGAGGAAAAAGAAAAGAAAAACGAACTGAAAAATTCCACATCATCGATAAGATAACATAGGAATCGAACTCTCAACCTTCGGCACTGCACACCTTCGCTCTGTCCACTAAGCCATCGCAACTTGTTCGGGCAAAGGGTGTTCTTTTGCTATCTTATTTCTCGTTCAACGTGTTCAAGGATCTCACTCAACAACAATCTTTTCAAAACTGCTTGTACTTCAGTTAAATGAGATGATACTACCTTCTTTGACGACTACAATATTTTGTTACACAATAGAGTATTTTGCATTTATAAAATATATAACAATAGACGTTTTTAATTGCTATATTAATCAATATAACATGTATAATAGACAGCGCCGGCTGGGATCCATTTCGTGAAGCATCGTGATACTTGCAACGCGCGCTTCCGGCACGAGGACTCAAAGAACGCAACTTTTCAACCTACGACTAGGTTGTTCCACCGCTCATTTTCGCTGAAATTTTAATACAAGCTGTGGTTAATTAATGTTTATCACAACAGAAAAGCATTAGACCGGCGTTTCCTCAAAGCTGCAGATATAACCATTTTAGTGATCGTGACATGCATTTTCTCTCATTTTTAGGCTACTTCGCGCACCAAAAGCATTCATTTTTTCCACAATAATTCAACTTTTACACGTTATTCTTTGCCTTATACTCATGTTTCATATCTTATCTATGGGCTCAATATGGAAATGAAGGAGAAACGACTCGTGTATTCCATTTTTTGATGTTTTCTAAAAACCGTATTTGCCACCTGATTTTCAACATTGCGTTACGTAACAGCAGAGGTCACGCCGGTAAAAATTACCGGAAGTGAGCTAAGTTGCTGTCGTACTGTTAATATACCCTTTATTTAACCCGACATTTAAACGTTTTGTGTTTGCTGGGTCATGTTAAACATCAAGCGTGTGGATCGGATGCCAAATGAAACTATCTGCAACCTGACCAACACCACTCCACTGGTTGCCAGAGTCATCATCAACTCAAATTTCTCGGCCATATACTGCGTCTTGAAGATGGCGAGCCTGTGAAAGAATATGCGCTTTATATTCACCACATGGGAAGAGGAAACCGGGACGGCCGCGCACACTGTACTTACAGTATGTCCAGCACCTCCTGGGAGATACTGAAGGGATGCTGCAGCCAAATAAAATTGTTTCGCTTGCCCAAGATTGGAGAAAGATTGTAGTCGCCTGCTCCGCAGCCGACTGATGATGATGATAACTGTAGTTGTAAATAAAAAACCTTTTTAAAGGGTTAAGCAGCGCCAAGGATTTATCATTTAAATATTGGTCCAATGCACTTAAAACCCACCCATAATCATATACCAAAATCGCTGAAAAGGTACGGTACCCTAAAACCGTGGCACATCCCCGTATACCTCGAACCAGGAGACCCCTCCCCCCCACCCCCCCGTATATTTTGTATCGTGTATGATCATGAGAATAATTGAATATTTCCGATAACCTTGCTTTTCTTTGTGTTTATAACACTTTTTAATCAAACTTTCTTTACTCCCGTCCTCTATCAAAGTATAATCATGACATGACATGTACTGGCGGCACGATAAAATAACGTTTTCAACCTATTATGTTATGTTTCCATTTGTAAATTCATGTTTAATTGTGCTAGTGTGCGATGCGTAATTCTTCTTTCCCCTGTATATTGATATATACTGCGCCAATAAAGTATCCTTACACTTGAAAAAATAATCATAATTAGAAAACTAAACAATATTGGGGTAAGTTTGTTTTTCATTATATGCACTGTCTAATCCTGCACATTATGACACCACATTGAATCCAATGTGACCTCAAGAAGTAAAGTTTCAAGCAATTGAATAGACGAAGGTCCAGTTTTAAAAGTGACAAACTGGCCTATACAAGGCGCAAAAAGATTCCAACAAGCCGCAACAAAGAGACAACACAGTTTCCTCAATGAAGCGTTATTTAAAGCAGTTTTTATTTAAGTTTTTACTTCTCTGTACTTTTCATAACTTTCATTTTATTTTTCAGTTCTTTTGTTTCAGTTTTCTTTTGTTCCTTTTGTTTTAAATTAAAGCTAAACGGAGTAAACGCATAAATCAGCCATTCACCACTCTCAAACCAGATGTCTAGTCTGTGGAGTTTTGAATAGGCCAGTTTGTCACTTTTAAAACTGGACCTTCGTCTAATCAAATGCTTGTAACTTTGCTTCTTGAAGTCACATTGGATTCAATGTGGTGTTATAATGTGCAGGATAAGGTAGTGCATCTATTAAAAAAAATAAATTTACCCCAATATTGTTCAGTTTGGAAATTGTGATTATTTTTCCAAGTGTAAGGATACTTTATTGGCGCAGTATATTAAGAATACGATTAAGCATCATTAATTTGATCTCGTGCGCTAGTTTGTACTGTTTGAATGTTTCCATGTTCCAGTGTATGATGCGTAGGCCTCTTCCCTTGTTTGCATTATTATATTAGGCCGGCGGGTAAGCATCATTAATTGATCTCGTACACTGGTATGTAATGTGTTGTATGTACTGTTTACCCCGCATGACTGCTCATATCCATAAGTACCAGACTTGAGTCCTGTTTATCAGGGACAGTCTGTGTTTTTGACCCCATCGTCTCCATCAAACTACAATCATGAGCCCCGTCATGAGCACCCCTATACATCAATCATCCGAAGATTGAAGAATGCTTTGCCAATCGATATCCAAGGCATTTGTTTGCTAGGTCTAATTCATTGACAACATTTTATGCAGAACAAGTTTATTTGGCGCTCAATCGCTATTCATGACCACATGAATGTCAACTCCAATTCGTTTATTCACTGAATACTGTGTGAACTACATCTAGGCAGGTCCAATATTTTTGTGTCAGTTCCTGCAGAACTGACACCTTTAGTACAGGTTTGACGATCACGTGACAAATCGAATCTGTGACGTCAATATTAATATCGATATCAATTTAAGGCTGTTCTAGTTCAATTACATACCCATTGGCATTTTGGCTGTTCCATTTAATTTACATACTCAACATTTCCCTGTGCACTTAGTCCATGAATTGTTCCTGGTTTGCATTGTCGTATAGAGTTATATTTTTGTACACAACAGGGATGTTACTATTGTTTTAACTAAATGAAGCATACTTTTGCTTTTATCTTTCTTTGTCCTTTATTAATTATAAATTAGGTGATTTAATTAATATAATTCTTTGTTTCAGCGACCCAGGGGTAATCAGACAACAAAAACATAGGTCAAAATCCTTCCATTTCTGTGAAAATTGAACAAAAAGTACCCAAATCCCTACATTTTATATCTCCCTGTGTTATAGACAAATTGTATACGTCACATTTAAAATCATTTAAAATGGACTTATAAATTGCCTTATGCTATAATGGGGTCTTATACATTTGTATTGTGTGAACTTTGTTTTTAAATGCCTTTGGCTTCCAGGTTAGTTTTTCGGAGCTGGTGAGGTGTATCTGGGTGTAACTTGATAGGGTGGTGGTAAGTGGCTGCCCTAAGACTTGATGCATTTTTTGGCGCAACATATGCAAATTAAGTAGCTAATTTGCATATTTAACTTAAAAATAGTTTTTTGGGTTTTTTTTGCCATTTCAATCAGTCTTTATTTTATTTCATTCAAAATACAACAATACAATAACAGCAAAACAACACATTTGAAGAACTGGTGAAGCGTATAGGGATATAACTTGATGAGGAAGCGACAGTTTCGCGGAGCTTGTGAGGTGTATTGGGGTATAACTTGGTAGGGTGGTGGTAAGTGGCTGCCCTAAGACTTGATGCAATTTTTGGCGCAAATTAGGTAACTAATTTGCATATTTAACTTAAAAATTGTTTTTGGGTGTTGTTTTTTTGTCATTTCGAAGAACTGGTGAGGTGTATAGGGATGTAACTTGATGAGGTTGTGGTAAGCGGCAGTCGTAAGATCCGATGCAATTTTTGTCGCAAGATATGCAAATTAGTCACCACATTTGCCTGTTTGGTTTATTTGTCGAATTGTTTTTGGCCATTTTTCGGAACCATCTTTAACATTACATTCAAATAATAATTACATTGTAAATTGGAACTGACACCAATTTTTTTCAGGAATATCTTGTTTATCGTAGTGTGGACCTGCCTGTCGTCTATCACACGGTAGAGGATAGGCAAAATAAAAATTCCTATCGTTTATTCTCTAAATAGTAATCTGGTATTTGCTCAGTAGCAGTAGCATAGCCAGCCGGCGGGTGGGGGCGCAGAGTGCCCCCTGACAAAAAATGAAAGAAAAAAGTGCCCCTCTGACAAAAAATGAAAGAGAAAATCTGGAGGGCAAAGGAAGAGAAATGGGGCAAGGAGCCCCTTTTCCACCAAAATTCAACCCGATCATGGGCCAAAATAGTGTAAAATACAAAATGTTGGCGCGGTGCGCGCACAATTATCACATTAAATCCCTTTTCATCCTGAGCATGGGCGAAAATAGTGTGACTAAAAATACAAAATTGTTGCGCGCTAGCGCGCACATCATCCAAATTTAGCCTTTTTGGAATCTCAAAGACATGTGCAGTCTCTCTAAAAAACAAAACCGGTATATGTAATTTGTATGATGCAAGTGCAATTTTTTGTTCGTTTGTGCCTCCGAAATTTTATTTTGCCCCCCCCCCATGAAAGCTAGCTACGCCTCTGGTCAGTAGGCTAGACTTACTCCATATCCTCGGGCTTTCTCTAGATTATGCATTTTTCTATTAGTTGAATCATTAATACACACTGGGGGGGGCGGTCCAAACTAATAACGGGTCCCTGTTGCCCATGGCCACCAGTTCATAATCTTATGAATAGGGCTACACAAAAGCTCAATCATAGATAAAAAGAAATTAAGAAAGTACTATATGAAATAAATGAGTAAGGGAAAAATAAATTTAAAAAAAGTAGGCCTAGTAGCGGCAAAGAAAATGAGAAGGTGCATCTTCTGTGCTACATTAAATAGGTCCGCCTAAAATATCAATTTTATTTTAAGGGGTGGGGTATGAACGTTTGGACAGTATTTATTGTGGGACATTAGAGCACATCAGACATATCGAATTGCATTCTGAATACGAAGAGTGTCCTTCTGATCTCAAATAATTTTGTAATACACATTTTATGGCAAATGATTAAAAATTGATATTTTTGATATTTTACAGTACTCGAAGTAAACTTTATAAATCTGATGATTTATACTTAAAGTGTATGTAGGTGCGATGAAAACCCGACGATCAATTGAAAATTTAGACCTTTCGTATTAAAGATATGGATTTTTTACAAAAAACACCAAAAAAAAAAATAGGTCTTTTTTGGAAAAAATCCATATCTTCAATATGAAAGGTCAAAATTTCAATTGATCGTCGGCTTTTCCTCCCAGCTACATACACTTGAAGAATATGTCATTAGATTTATAAAATTTACTTCGAGGACTGTTATATATCAAAAATGTGAAAAATATCAAATTTTAATAATTTGTCATAAAATTTGTATTATATCGTGAATTTCAAATATTCAAAATTATTTGATATCAGAAGGACATTCTTCGTATTCAGAATGCATTATTTGATATGTCTGATGTGCTCTCATGTCCCACAAAAAATACTGTCGAAACGCTCAAAACGCTCATTCCAGATAAGGCTAGATCGATTTTGTTTGAAATGACTTGGGTAAATATTGGCAGAGAATATGAGAATGAGAATAGGCAAGTCAAATATGAGGTTCTGCTATGTCATTTGGTAAATCGATCGATCACCGTCCGCCATATCTACGGAGTGGTCATACGTGGCTGTAACTGAGCGCAACCGCGATAAAAATATATTGTGCAGAATAACATATATTTTACAAAGTAACATCTTTGACGGGGATATTACGTCGAAAGAAAGTCAGGTAATTTCGGTCTTTGTTTACAGAGGTGACTGTCGATTCCCGAGTGTCATACAGACGAATGCCTATAGTTACAAATCCAGGGGTTACAAAAGCATCGCTCATATTGATTACTGCCAACTCCACTCGATCAATTTAGCCTATTTTTAGTTTTTGACGTGAACTAATAAGCTCGGACCAGGAAACACGGACTTGGTGGTCTTCCATTCTGTCGAAGGTGAGCGACTTCTATAAAGCTTTCCGTTCTTCTGTCCACTAATTACATTCTAGTCTTAGTATCGGCAGGACGATCAGTATCATCAGTGAAAGAGGTGGCTTTTATGAGACATTTTACTTAAAAAGGTGAGTTTGTAGTACTGTGTGAATGTTGTTTTAATTCCGCTAGTACTTATAACGTGACAAGATTGTAGGTTCGTTTCCTTCCCTATAAGGGGGCTGGCATTTTCTTCGGAAGGGGGTCCCAAAAATACAGGGGGGTCATAGAATTTTCAAACCAAAAATAGGGGGGTTATAATTTTTTAACACCCAAAATAGGGGGGTTATAGAATTATTCATGGCTGGTGACTCAAAATTTTCGCGCGCTGCGCGCGCATTCTTTAACTTCACAATCGAAATCTGCGTACAATCTATGCGTCTTCTTTACACTTACGATAAAAATTTTAACGCGCTCCCTGCACTTTCTTCACTCGTTATGACGCATTCTGCGCCTTAGTTCCGGCAATGAATAATTGGTCTTGAGTCTTTTGTAGATGGAAGGGGGTTATAAAAATGTTCGACCCAAGATAGGGGGGTCGTAAAAAAAATTGCCCGCGATGGGGGGGTCATAAAAAATTGACTCCGGTCACCGACATATTTGGGACCTCCCTTCCGAAGAAAATGCCAGCCCCCTAAGGAAGGTTGGACAGTCCCCGAAAAGAAGAATGACACATCAAACACAAAATATCAGGTTATGTAGGCCTATTTACTATAGGCTCTATAGGGGGGAGTTCGTGTATATAACTGTTTTAAAGTCTTACCGTGCATTTTTATGTTATACTAGTATATGCCAAGATCTTCAGAAAAAATAATTCAGTCCAAGGAAAATTTCAAGATGGCGTCCAAAATGGCCGCCAAATAGGGGGTTTCCATTAAAATACACTATAGCTAAATATAAATGACTAAGTTAATGATACAAAAATATCAATGAAATGAATGTTTCTACTTAACAGGAATAAATATGTGCACATTTTGTTTCTTTTGCATCTTTCCAATTCAAGATGGCGTCCAAAATGGCCACCAGAATAGGCTATTTCTATTGAAATCCACTAAAATAACATAATGCACCAATAGATCACTAATATGCCTTAAATAAATTATTTATTTTGATTCCTTTTAGGTTTATTTATATAGTATACATGTAACAAACAACGTTTTAACACGACTTGTTGGCATACATTATGGTTCGAGGTACAAAATTATCATTATAATACTTCATATTAGCTAAAAATAGCTCAGTGCATTTTACGAGCAGTTCCAAGTTTGATGGTTTGGGAATCACCCATATACTGTAAGTAGAGCTGCCGAAATTGGACAAAAGTGCTCTTACTAGATTATCTATATAGTAATGCAATCTTCATATAGATCCAATGCGTACATATGTATTTCTGTTAATTAGAAACATTCATTTCATTGATATTTTTGTATCATTAAGTCATTTCTATGTAGCTATAGTGTAATGGAAAACTACTATTTTGCGGTAATTTTGGACGCCACCTTGAAAATTTGCTTGGTCTGAATTTCTTACCCAAACTTTTTCTGTTGGTCATGAGGCCAATGGTGCTCCAATTGTATTGGCTGTGGACGGCGAGATGTAAATTGGGTGATGATATCACAGCTCATTAAAGTTTGTCACTCAGTCTGTGGAAACTTGTTGTAATAAGTGGCATGGATATGTTGGTGTAGAGAGTCAGGTTCGTAGAAACTGGTAATTACCAGACGTGCAGACGTCTTGTAATTACCAGTTCCTACGAACCTGGAGTGGTTAATCAGATTGTAATTAATCTTCATGCAGGTAATAAGTTGTGAAGTGCCACGGGAGTCAGAAGGGGAAAGCAAATTCTGGTTTGAAAAGATGAGAGGGGGTCAAAAGTTTTTTATACAAGAACAATAAAATTTTCCATCCACTCCGCCAAGGTATTTCTGAACATTACCTAATATTTGTTTTTCTGATATTCCTTTTCAGACAACATGATTAGACCTAAGCAACAATGGGATGTACTACCACATCCAATCTGCAAGTATTGCAAGAGAAGATTTATCGAGAATATTCCTCGTTATAAATCACATCTTCGCAACCATGAGTTAAGTATTAAACCGTACTGGTACAACAATCCAAGTATAAAACCAAAAGCTGGTTGCGTCAAGCTACAAATCAACAGGATGCGAAAGAGGAGAAGTGAAGATAGCGATGCACCACAGAGGAATTCGTGTCATCAGAACTCAAACGAGCATAACGTGTATACGGATACCCGTGATTGTGACAAGAAGTCTAACTTCACATCAAACAAGTGCTTGGATGAACTTGCACATACGAGAGAGAAACCTCATGTATGTAGATACTGCAACAAATCATTCAGCCAATTAGGACACAAGACAGAACATGAAAAAATTCATACAGGAGAGAAAGCTCATAAATGTGTGTACTGTATTAAATCTTTCATCACAAACCGCGCAAAGAAGGTACACGAAATGATACATACAGGAGAGAAACCTCATAAATGTGGATACTGCAACAAATCATTCGCGAGAGTGGCACAAAAGAAACAACATGAAATGAAAAAAAAAAAAAAAAAACCTCATAAATGTAGCTACTGCAACAAATCATTCAGCAAATTGGGTAACATGAAGAGACATGAAATAATTCATACAGGAGAAAAACCTTACGAATGTAGCTACTGCATTAAAACTTTCACCGAAAAACATAAAAAGAATTTACATGAAATGATACATACAGGAGAGAAACCTCATAAATGTAATTACTGCATTAAATCTTTCGCCACAAAATGCGCAAAGAAGTTACATGAACTGAAACACACAGGGGAAACCCATTATAAGTGTAGCTATTGCACAAAATCATTCAGTCACTTGGGAAACAAGAAACGACATGAAATGATACATACGGAAGAAAAACCTCATCAATGTAGCTACTGCAATAAATCATTCAGCATATTGGGAAGCAAGAAACAACATGAAAAGATTCATACGGGAGAGAAACATCAATGTAGCTACTGCAAGAAATCATTCAGCCAATTGGGATACAAGAAACGGCATGAACTGATTCATACTGGCGAGAAACCTCATAAATGTAGCTACTGCAGTAAATCGTTTATCACAAAATTGGGAAAGAAGCGGCATGAAATGATTCATACAGGAGAGAAGCCTCATCAATGTAGCTTCTGCAATAAATCATTCAGACTATTTGCACACAAGAAAGAACATGAAATGATTCATAAGGGTGAGAAACCTCATAAATGTAGCTATTGTAAGGAGTCATTCAGTCATTTGAGAAACAAGAAACAGCATGAAATGATTCATACAGGAGAAAAACCTCACAAATGTAACTATTGCAACAAGTCATTCAGTCAATTGGGACGTAAGAAAGAACATGAAATGACTCATACAGGAGAGAAACCTCACAAATGTAACTATTGCAAGAAGTCATTCAGTCAGTTGGGAGTCAAGAATCACCATGAAAAGATTCACAAGGGTGAGAAACCTCATACGTGTAGCTACTGCAATAAATCTTTCATCACAAAACGTGAAAAGAAGACACATGAAATGATACACACAGGAGAGAAACCTCATAAATGTAGCTACTGCAATAAATCTTACATCACAAAACAGGGAAAGAAATTACATGAAATGATTCATACTGGTGAAAAACCTCATACATGTAGATACTGCAACAAGTCATTCAGTCAATCAGGACACAAGACAGAACATGAAAAGATTCATACAGGAGAGAAAGCTCATAAATGTAGTTACTGTATTAAATCTTTCATCACAAACAGCGCAAAGAAGTCACACGAAATGATACATACAGGAGAGAAACCTCATAAATGTGGATACTGCAACAAATCATTCGGGACAGTGGTACAAAAGAAACAGCATGAGAAGATTCATACAGGAGAAAAACCTCATAAATGTAGCTACTGCAACAAATTATTCAATCAATTGAGTAACATGAAGAGACATGAAATAATTCATACAGGAGAAAAACCTTACGAATGTAGCTACTGCAATCAAACTTTCATCGAAAAAAACGCGGCAAGAAATTGCATGAAATGATTCATACGGGAGAGAAACCTCATAAATGTAGCTATTGCAACAAATCATTCAGCCAATTGAGATACAAGAAATTGCATGAAAAGATTCATACGGGAGAGAAACCTCATAAATGTACCTACTGCAAGAAATCTTTCATCACAAACCGCGAAAAGATGTCACACGAAATAACACATGCAGGAGAGAAACCTCATCAATGTTAGCTATAGGAACAAGTCATTCCGTGCATTATGTTTTACGAACTACCTTTCATAGCCATATTTTCTGAAATATGCACACTAAACAATAGATTATCCGATTTTTATATAATATGGCGCTGGAGCCTCGGAGGGGGGAGTAATTACTAGAAATACTGCCAGGGGGTGGCACTAAATTCACGGTTTTTGTTTTAGCCACGCAAACCTATGGCAAATTTGGTTGGCTTTCTGTCAACAAATTGAGGCAAGTTATCGATCGGTTATGAATAATTCACACCAACTCTTATTCAGCCCATGTGATTGAGGTCACCACACAAAGGTGTCGTAAGTTTAGCGAATCGTACTTGTTGAAGAGAGCGTAAAAGCGCCCTCTTTCGCGGTCACAATGAACGGAAATGGGGTCAACTACTATGATCCCATCAGGCAGCAGTGAATTGTTTTCAAAGAAAGTCTTCTAATTTGATAAGGGAATGACTTTTTCTTATAATAATGTCGAAATTAGGATTTAATATCAACAATACGAAGGAAATAAGTGACATGCATGACATGTAAGCAAATACAAGTTTATTTGGGAATAAAAAACCTTGTCACCTGACCTGACGTTGTATCGTGGCGCCATTTTGTGTGGTTGTTCGTACATGTGTTCTCGAGTGTAAATGATTATCAATCTACACTAAGGCTGAGTTCACATAGAAGTATACGGTATACGGTATTCGCTATACGAAATACGCTCATTCGATCAGGCTGAGTTCATATAGGAGTATACTATGTGAACTCAGCCTGATCGAATGAGCGTATTTCGTATAGCGAATAGCGAGTATGTCAGTTTACCCATTTTCTTCGTCTTATCAAATGCTTGTAACTTTACTTCTTGAGGTCACATTGCATTCAATGAGGTGTCATAATGTGCAGAATTAGACAGTGCATCTATTTAAAAAATGAATTTGCCCACATATGGTTTAGGTTTTTAAAATTTGGACGGTATACGCTGCACTAAAATCGAACACGCGCGATTCCCACTATACTATACTATACGCAGGTATACGGCCTTTTCGAATAGCTCTTATGTGACCCGGTACTATGAAATTACCTTGCTCGATTTAATCTATACGCGTGCACCTGCAAAACGTGCATCGTATACCCGAATAGTATACTTCTATGCGATCGTAGCCTTATGTGACCCGGTACTATGAAATTGCCTTGCTCGATTGAACTATATACGCGTGCACCTGTAAAACGTGCACCGTATACCCGAATAGTATACTTCTATGTGAACGCAGCCTAATACAGACTTATTGGCGATAGCCTGCCAGCATGATTATTGTTTTTTAAAGTATATATATAAAAGCACCATATACTACTGACATTTCATTTCTATAGAGCCACAATGATCTAAAAATATGATCTTTATTCATCACGTCCATTGGCTCATTTTCTTACGTAGGAACATAGGAATTTCATGACATCGATGATGTGAAACCAGCCTATTCAACCATAGACCTCAGAAAGGGATTACGATAATAGGCTCACTCGACCGTCAAGCCGCCTACGTGTGTGCGCTCTCAGTAATCAATTGGGTCCAAACAATGGATTTGAACCGATGTCCTTCGCCGTAATCATGGCGTAGTGCAGTCCATTCAATCAAATGTTGTCATCAACCTATTTGATAGTAGTGCGTTTTTGTTATGTGTGTGAGACGAACTGTCGCGGTAGATTGCAATCATTTATTGAATGCATTTGAGAAGTCCGCCATAGTTTACGGTATGATACGTCATATGCACAACCTCTATTTTAACACCCTTGATTTTATGCTATTTTAGACTGTGTACGAATCTCTAATGAACATTAATAAATAAATTTCGGATTCCGTGTAACCTATGCAGTTTCAAAAATACTTTGATGGGGATGGTCAAAACATTTGTTGGTTATATACTAACAACAAAGTTTGGCCAAATTAATACACAGTATAACGAAAATCATGTTAAAATCATGTTTTTTAGGCTTATGTAGGTGGACATGAAGAATTGCATATAGGCCTAATAGGCCTATTGCACAACAAAGTTAAATCATGACAATTCCGTGATAGATCTTTTTATTACATGACTGGTGATGGTCACAAAATGTATGGCTTTAACGATACTGTATAATAGCTTATAATTGTATGCAGAAATAATTTAAAATGTACGTTCGGCACGTTAGCTCACTTTCCCGCTCACTTTACACATGGCCTACCCTGTCTGGTGACATGGAATGCCGAAACCACTGTGTCCCTGAATCAAACGTCAATTATCAACACGTGTTCGTGAAATTGCGTGAAATTACGTTTTTCAACATTATAACATTCACAGCTCGTTTTACAGAGTTGAGTGTAATCATGGGCGTTGGGTATACTCGATTATTAAATTGTATTAATTAAAATATGTTTTCAATGCGGATAAACCATGTTTGCGACCGCCCTATCTGTATTAATTCAAAAATATTTGACAAGAATTCTCTCACGCAGTCAGGGTGCTCCGCAGTTTAGCTTTCATTTCAGCTATGCACTTTCTAGATGCTATAAAGTCATGTAAACTTCAAAGATTATATGCAATAAATTGGGAAAAAATACATTTATTTTATAAAGATATGATATACACTACAAAAAGTTGATTATTCAACTTATTTAACCCAACATAGATTATTATTGTACGATACGAGACGTCATCATACTCCCGAGTCAAGCTCTACCTGTCCGAAATATTAACGCCCCCAAGCAAGGTCACAAAGTCATTTTAATAACAATACGCTATTAACATAAGAATAGGGATACATGCAAATGATCAAGTGCCACATCCTGATTTATTAATCCATGATACTGCTTTCACCAACTAATAAATTGGTTTGTTCGATACCATCAAAAAGCACGAATATGCATTCTGTGGTGTCAAAATCATGGTATTGGTATTTTTTCAGGCGCAAAATGTGCATCATAAATTTAAAAGTCCAAGGAGAATAATCTACTTATTAAAATGTTCAAAATATTGCTATAATACAGGGTGAGTCAAAAAAAGTGCAATAGAGAAAAGAATCCATTTCTATTTAAGAACCGAGTTGAATCTTGTATGTTTTAAAACATTTTATATATGATATATCCATCAGTGACCTTGTGTGAAAAAAATCAAGGAATTAGGATTTACCGTTTTGTTTTTATGACACATTTGATTGCGATACCCAATTTTAATGTTTGTCCAAGAGACATCTAAAATTTGAATATCAGCCCACTACTGTCTATGGTGTAAGGTAGATTTGGAACAACTGCCATTTTCTTAACCTCATTGGCATTGAAATAAAAAGGAGCACCCAAAGTG
Source organism: Amphiura filiformis (assembly GCF_039555335.1). Taxonomy (NCBI): domain Eukaryota; kingdom Metazoa; phylum Echinodermata; class Ophiuroidea; order Amphilepidida; family Amphiuridae; genus Amphiura; species Amphiura filiformis. The sequence continues at coordinate 25,627,273 of NC_092629.1, forward strand.
TTATTGCCCTTGGTCTAGTTTAAGGAAAAGAAACATTATTTGTTGTTATTTTCATTTTACCTTTACTTTAAAGATGTTTATTCTCTATCAAAAATATACACATTTGTAGGCGGGTTTTTCAAATGTCGAAATGAAATGCGCGCAAATTGAAATGGAGTGAATTACAAAATATCCAGTAAGTTGGACATATTGGGATTTAAAAAAACTCGAGTTGGAGTCCAGTGAGGTATGAAGGTAATGTTAGAAAGTTTGTTTGAACAGAAAAAAGAAATTAAAATAACGCAAAAATCAACTTTTTAAAAAGTTAAAGTCAGTTTCAGAGCTGGTGCCTTTACCGTGCATTGTGTGCTCTCATTCAAAATACATGGTACCAGCAAAAGGACTCATAAAAATTAAACGGTAGTCCTGATTGACTTCATATTTTCACAGAAGGTGACTATTAAGTGTGGCATTTATATAATTTTTCAATAATGGGAAAGTTCAACTTGACTCTTCCATAAGGCCAAAAAAAAAAGTTGTTTGTTTGTCCTCCACCGCCCGCTCCTCAGATGAAGGCCTGACCAATTTTTTTTTTTTTTTCAATTTTTTTTTTTTTAAATAAAAATAAGTAAAGTTCAATTTTTTTTCCAGATTTGGAGTATTTCTGGACCTATCTAGAGCTAATGCTAAGATCTTTCATGGTTGAAAATAAAAAAAGGCCACCAAATCATTAAAAGACTATGACATGAACACAAATTATAACTTAAACTGCATAAAAAGAAACAAAATGTTGGTTTTTTTTAAAGTCACCGCAGCATTTAGCTCTAGCAAGGTCCAGAAATACGCCAAATCCGAAAAAAAAAATTAAAAAAACAATACCCGTACCATCCATACATGTGAATACCCCCCCCCCCCCCGGCGCTGATCACCTCATAAAGGGGTTAATACAAATCAATACTTACTCCCTATTCCAGAAAAATATAGCACTAATTTTTGGGGATTAAAAAAATATTAAGTAATGCCAACTTCTGAATTCAAGTTCAGAGTTATTCCAATTTGGTACTTTGTTACTTAATTCACGTAATTGGATCATTTTCTGCACAATTAGTAGTATTCAAATATTTATTTTTGTAATCAGTGCAAAATTTTGTATACTATAGCACACCTCTAGAAAGTTATGCTAACTTAGTTTCATTTTCTTAGTCGTAACAACTCAATAAAGTAAGTGCAAATGAGTGCGACCAACATAATGATATCGAGTCAGCGTTACTCAAAATTGTACGCGTTGGCATTACTCGGAAAGTTGACGCAACGACTTGCATCAACTTACTGAGTAATGTCAACGAACAAGTTCTATGAGTGCAGGATTGAGCTATGTTTCATTTGGCAGAACTTGATAATATTATTTTAATCCTAAAAAATTAGTGGTGTATTTTTCTGGAAAAGGGAGGGATTTTTCTACAGAACTCCACCGGGATCAAAGCCAAAGTATCTTTTTATTATTTTATTTTTATCATGACTAAGTGTACATCGGAAATACTTATCCAACTGCATTCATAACAATACTCATTTCAAATAAAGTCTTGAATATACATTGATAAATAATACAAAATAATAATATTTATTTTATTTTATTTATTTAATAATTTATTCATTCATTTAACACATTTTAGATTTAAAAAAAACTTTATAGATAATACACTTTAACATCATGCATATTGTTTGCTTGTGGGTTGCTTTTGGGGGGGGGGGTATTTATTTACTTAAAGAACTTCTTTACCATTTTCCGGGAAATTTCAGTGACGATCTCTTCATTCATACATACACGCTATGTAACAGCGCGTGTGATTGGTCAAGAGCCGGGCATAAACAGCGTTTGCCCGGTGTCCCGGATGTGAGATCGCCGGGTTGGAAATATGAAGGAAAATCATAGTTTTAACTATGTTACAACCGTTTAGTCATGAAAATATATGAATGAACCCCTATAATTTCAGCAAATATACGTCCGTTTTTCACGTCCATTTTGGAAATGGACTCGCGTCTGCTTGCCGCATGGAATTGGTTACTTGTGACTACATGTATACGTCCATTTGTCTAATTTTCACGTCCATTCGGCCGTTTTGTCGTCCGCTTTAAAACGAACAGCGTCCATTCGCCACGTCCATTTGACCATAAATGAAATCTCTCATACCTTAAATAAACAAACCGAGGAGCAAACCTTGTAATACAGGGTGTCCCATAAAAAGGTTACATGTAGAAAATGAACCGTGTTAAGCGATGGTACAACAAAACAATGTCATTTTTTCAGGTATTATTTATTCATCCTTCTTGTCATTCTTTTTTAGTTTCAACTCCGTATCTTAAAAGCAACTTAACTTATGAGGGCAAGATGACAGGGGTGTCAAGTGACCAATCATCAAAATATCGTACAAAGAAAGTTGAACACAAGCACATCTTGTAGCGTATGTTTTCATATTTTTCTTATTACTTTTATTTTTCTCTTATTTTTATTTCCATGGTTGACAAGCTTATTGCACTAAAGAACCATATTTATTGACAAATGAAATATTGCACATTTTAGAGCTTCTTGACTCTTGGTGTTAAAAAAGTAAGGTCATTAGAGAGGGACAGTTTTTGGATGAAGACATTTCTGCCATGAACATAATGAAAGTAATAAAAATTTGCATTTAGGCTTTGTTAATTGGGTTTAGTTGAGTTGAAATCGCTTCTGTGTTATGTACTGTAAGAATGTTGTCCATTTTCTAACTGAACTCTCGAAATAAAACTAAACAAGTCAAATTATCTGTTCAATAAAATAATATACCACGTCTGCTATGCTATGCCTGGACCTATTCAAATGACCCGCCAAATGCACTGTGCGCCGTGTGCGGGCAGTGAACCTCGTGTTGCATTATGTCACGTATTCTGGAAGATGTTCATTTGGATAGTTCAATGTTCAATTGTAGCTAAGTTCTATAAAGCATATCCATGTACAAAGTACTCACATTTTATGGTGACTCGACGTTTCGAAACCTTCTTGTCTGGTTTCCTAATCATGAGTGATGACTTGATCCAGCAACACTGGTGGTGTTTCTAGAAGATGTAGTGTTTCTAGAATTGTTCTGGATCAAATGGTCATAACTGTGACTGAGGTTGAATGCTGCGCCCCCTTGGTTGTTCATTGCTTTGTCTTCCCTGCGACGAATCCATATGGATTCCCTTATCCATCTGGGATATCTTTCATCTTCTCGGTGGAGGAGCTTTGCTCCCTCCCAGTCTATAACGTGGTTTGTTGCGGCGACATGGTCTGATATGGCCGATTTGTGTTGGTCTGATATTGAAGAGAGTCTATTTGCTCTGGTTTGGATTTTATTGATGATTTTGTCCGCTTCCTTCCTATGTTCTTTGATACGTGTGCTGAGGAGTCTTCCAGTTTCGCCCACATAGACAAAGTCACAGTTGTTACAGCCTATTTCGTATACGCAGCCCGTGGTCTCTGTGGGTTCGCGTTTGTCTTTTGGATGCACAAGTGATTTTCTTAGTGTGCTGTGAGGTTTGAAGGCGGTGGCGATGTTATGTTTCTTGAAGACACGATGGAGTTTTTCTGAAGTTCCTTGCACATATGGAAGTACTACCATGCCTTTTTACTGTTGGTTCTGGTCAGTCTTTTTCTTGGTTTGGGGCGTTTTGTTTCTTTGCTGAGTTTTGGCTTTATTAATTGTCCATTCAGGATAGTTACATTTTTTGAGTGCTTGCCGGATGTGGTCTTCTTCTTTCTGTCTGTCTTTGGGATAATAATAATAACAGGCTCTTATATAGCGCCCTTAACCCAGAGGGTCTCAAGGCGCTTAACAAACTAAAAAACAAAGTACAGTATAAAAATACCAGAATACTTAAGTCTACAATATACAGTCAAATCTTAGAATAAAACTACAGTTTGATTTAAAAACTAATATTATACAACAGGAATAGCAAATTAAAATAAAGACAAATAATACACAATAAAAGAGAACAGAGAGCAGAATGTCATGTCGTGGTAGCCTGTATATCAGGCCATCAAATGAGCAAGGAAAAAACAACAACAAAACCACGACATCAGGACATTCTTCCTCTGGACATTATTCCGCATGATTGCACAAAAATACAGTAAATACAGTTTATAAAGTCAATTGAATGAGATTGCACATGACAACATTATTGATTAAATAGGAAAGTCTTGAGTTGTGTTTTGAAGACATTGATGGATGGAGCAAGTCGTACATGCAAAGGCAAATTGTTCCACTCTTTGTATGCAGCTTCTGCAAATGATCTTCTACCATACGCTGTGCGTGGGCGACGGTGAGGAGCTTTGAGGAGGTTTTGCGTCGAAGATCGAAGAGTCCGGTAAGGGGTATAAGGTGTAATGAGTTCCGAGATGTATGGTGGTGCTTGTCCATGAAGAGCCTTGAAAGTAAGTAGGCTGATCTTGAAAGCGATTCTCTTGCGGATAGGGAGCCAGTGTAAGTCGCGCATGATCTTGGAGATGCTGTCCTGCTTCTTTGCGCGTGTGACAAGCCTTGCTGCTGTGTTTTGCACTCTTTGCATTTTCGCGATCTCCTCGTCAGGCAGTCCGTATAGAAGAGAATTGCACTGGTCCAATCGCGATGTTACGTAGGCGTGAACGAGTTTCTCTGTTGTTGCTTGATCCAGATAGTGTCTTATCCGTCCAATGCATCTGATTGCATGTGTCGCGTTCCCACAAACATTGTTCACATGTTGTGTCATGGAGAGCTTATCGTCAAATATCACTCCCAGATTGCGAGCAGACGAAGATGGTTTCACTTTCGTATCTCCAACCTGAACTTCAGCAAGAGGAGTAGTTTGGCGATTCCGGGATGTTACATGCAGGATCTCTGTCTTGGTAGCGTTGAGCTGAAGTTTATTCCGGACAGTCCAAGACGTACTCCACATCGACGAGACATTGTTCAAGTTTAGCAATGCACTCATTCCTATTAGATGGCGTCATAGAAATGTGAAGCTGGGTGTCGTCAGCATATGACATGCACTGGACTCCATTTCCCACTGCAATGTCTTCGATTGGCGCACTATACATGGTGAATATCACAGGGCCTGCCACGGAACCCTGTGGAACACCAAAAGGCATAGGGAATAGATTAGATAGAGCAGAACTGATGGCGACAGTCTGACTGCGATTGTCTAGGTAGGATGAAAACCAGTCCAACGCTTTGTCGCTAATTCCGTACCTGCTCTCTAGGCGATCAATCAACACCTGATGGTCGATGGTGTCGAATGCAGCGGAAAAGTCCAGCAACACCAACACAGCTTCGTCACCTTTGTCAATTGTCTGTAACAGATCATTAGCCACTCTCAGTAGTGCAGTTTCAGTACTACATCCCTCGCGGTATGCCGACTGATTATTGCTCTGGAGATCATTATCCTTCAGGTAAGTTTGGATTTGAGATACAGCTACCCGTTCAACAAGTTTGGAATCATACCGCAGATTTGAAATTGGCCGATAGTTTTTCATGTCCTCGCTATCAAGAGAGGGTTTTTTAATGAGTGGCATGACACGAGCGGCTTTGTATGAGTCAGGAAATCGTCCAGTGGACAAAGATCTATTGACGATCTTCACAAGAATTGGCAAAAGATCATCAAGCACGTGGAGAAACAGACACATCGGTGATCTGTGACAATCCGCTCAGCTCTGTCCAATAATGTTCTGACTACGCCAAGTTTATGTTGTAATGGGTGGTGTGAGTCCTGAATGGACAAATGACGTATCAAAGAACATAGGAAGGAAGCAGACAAAATCATCAATAAAATCCAAACCAGAGCAAATAGACTCTCTTCAATATCAGACCAACACAAATCGGCCATATCAGACCATGTCGCCGCAACAAACCACGTTATAGACTGGGAGGGAGCAAAGCTCCTCCACCGAGAAGATGAAAGATATCCCAGATGGATAAGGGAATCCATATGGATTCGTCGCAGGGGAGACAAAGCAATGAACAACCAAGGGGGCGCAGCATTCAACCTCAGTCACAGTTATGACCATTTGATCCAGAACAATTCTAGAAACACTACATCTTCTAGAAACACCACCAGTGTTGCTGGATCAAGTCATCACTCATGATTAGGAAACCAGACAAGAAGGTTTCGAAACGTCGAGTCTCCATAAAATGTGAGTACTTTGTACATGGATATGCTTTATAGAACTTAGCTACAATTATGTCACGTAAATTTGGTAAACAGTTTGTTCAGGAATGCGTCAGAGGATGATTTAAGGAAGCCCCATCATGCACTGCAAACGTGTTATCACCAGAGTTACAACTGCTACTTTACTTTTCAAATCCCATTGAATTCTGTGCAAAAGATGTTGTTTAAGAATTGTGCGTGTGTCATTATTACTTGGTCGATTTCAGATCTAAAGTGATGTATGCATGAAGCAGGGATGCAAATTGTGCGGGAGCGGGGAGCACCGCTCCTAGGAAATGACAGTCAAGATTGAGGAAATAATGCCTTGGGAAGAAAAAAGAAAGAGAGGAAAAAAGAGGGATGGAGAAGAAAAGAAAAGAGAAGAGGAAGATGGAAAAAGAGGAGAGGAAGAGGAAAGAAAAAGAATAGGAGTGAGATAGAGGTAGGCCTAGAAGATTATGTAGAGGGAAACAGATCTCAGCAAAGAGGGCTGTGAGGCAGTGAAGCTACTGAATGTGCAAAATTTGGAAGAACTCACGAAATAATAGCGAAAAAGAGGAAGGTGTTGGTGTATGGAAATTGGGTTATAATACATATGAGGAAATTTACAATTAATCACCGGAGGAGGTATTCAATGTAATATAACAGGAACAAGACAGGCAAGTGAAAACACGAGGCACATAACTGAGGAAATTTATTGAGAGGCGGCAATCATATCTGAGTAGTAAATTTATAGACAGGCGGCAGTGAGGATTTTATGGGAATAAAAGTCATGAAGGAATTCAGTGTATCAATACTAATGCCAGTGAGGAGAGGACGACCTGGAAAATATTATGGAAATTTAAAAAGAACCATAAAACACTGAACAAATTGTGCTCCCTCTGACAAAAAATGAAAGAGGAAATGGGGGGGCAAAGGAAAAGAAAAAAGGGGAAAGGAGCCTGTGTCACACCAAAATTGACCCCAAACTAGTGTAAAATACCAAATTTTTTCGCGCTACGCGCGCACATTGTCCAGATACTGCCTTTTTTTGTCTGGTATGATTGAGGAAATCTTGCGCCTAAAAACCTTGCTCCTGAGGAAGAAATCACAATTTGCATCCCTGGCATGAAAGATAATTCACACCTTCTGTAGGTAACATAAAATGTGAAATCGACTAGCATTGTGAATGCGTTTTTATTGTAAATATATCAGTCCTAATTCAAATTTAACCATGCCCGTCAATGGAATGTGCGTGCAGTGGTGAGTTCACTCACACAGCTGTGCTAACCGCAAGTCAACACAGTGGCGTGGTGGGAAGTGCTTAAATCATCCTCTGGGAATGCGTGGAATGCGGGCAAAATACGCACGTTGTGAACTTGAAATTCACAGGAGTACTAGTAGAGGGTGCATAGATTATGTCATGAAAAGGACATTAAGATTTGTTAACATTAACTATATTGTTTTCAGAAATCTACATGTAACCGTTTTTTGGGACACCCGGTATAAAACTAAAGAGGAAAATAATTAATAGGGTTACATAAAAACTCCATAAGTCAAGATAAATAGTACAAAAGTGAAATAAATCATGAAAAAAATGAAAAGTGTACAAATAAACAACACTAGTAGTAGTAGAAGTATTAGTAAAATAAAATTTAAAAAAGAGCCGATCTTCTCTGCTGTGTTAAATAGGTCCACCTACAATGTGGCGTGTCATGTCAAAAGGAGTACTTTTGAGGTTTTTACATATCTTATTATTTTATAGAGATATTTTGCTCCACAAATCCGTTTTTTTCTAATTAAATCGGTCATTCATAAGCGAAGGTATTGTGTTCGTAAGTTATGGTATTATAAAATTGGAAATTGAGATATCGGCCTTTAAAAATATTATTGACAATGTTGAGAGTAGGAATTACCTTGAAAATGTGTCAAAAAATACAAGATGCCAGTTATATTCCGGTCTGAAACTATCACACATTATTTTAAACATTAATAACATCACAAATTCGCAACAAACCCAAATTGTGAAAAAATCACCAAGGGCAGATTTTTGGCTATTTCTCCATTTACGATCCTGCCCAAAAGTGTCTCCTTTTGACATGACACGTCAATTTTATTCCATAGGCCCGATCGATTTTGTCTAAAATGACATTCCATCGATCCATCGAGTATAATATCTCGATGTCGATGATCGATCTATGCATGGAAGAATCCATGATCTATGACAGACTGGCCAGGGTTATTCAGTAAAGATCGATCGCGCCGAAGTTTTCTGTCGATAATACGTCAAATATACCAAATTTAATGTTCTGGTACACTTCTGGACAATATATTCCATTGTCTATTTTGAGTTTGTGACGTGAACACAGACCAGAAAACACGGTCTTCAAAAGGTAGTCTTCCATTTTGTCGAAGGTGAGCTCGTAGGATTATTTGCATGATATTCAACTTCTTTTAACGCGTTTCGTTATTCTGTCCACGAGAACGTTGCAGTTTAAAACCTTGTGCATCCAGTGCGGATATAATCAGTATTGTAAAATTAAGGAGTGCATTTTTATGAGACATGTTACTTGAAGGTGAGTTGTAAAGCTATTTTTTATATGTCGTTGTTTTAAGGGTATGCGATGTGTTTTTGGTCGAAGCAGCAGAAAAAAAGTAGGTCACAGCCTCTTGTGAATGGTACCGTAGTGAGCATTGCTCAATCAGGGGCGTAACCAGACCTGACCTTCCGGGGGGGCAAGCTTTAAAATTTCCCAATTTCTGAGGAAAAGTTGTATTATTCCGCACCGCGAGCGGCTTGTATTATTCCGCACCGCGAGCGGCCCGCCTAAGGGCCCCTGGTGTGGTCCAGGGGCAAAGCCCCGGCGGGGCCAGGGGACGGAGCCCACGGAAGCTCCTGATTTTTAGCATATTAGAAGCTAAAAAATCATTGTTTCAGAATACAAATTTCCCTTTCTCTTCTTCTTCTTTTTCTTTCCTTTTCTCTTCTTCCCTCCCCTTTCCTCTTCTTTCCTTTTTCTTCTCCGTTCCCCTTTCTCTTCTTCCCTCTTTCTTTCCCTTTTTTCTCTTCTCTCTTCCCTCTTTTTTTTTCTTTTCCCCTTCCCCTCTTTTCCCCTTCCCTATTGTTTGCTCTTCTTCCCAGTTTTTTTTTTTTGTGTCCGAGGGGTCAGCTTTCCCCCGGCCCCATTGGTTACGCCACTGTGCTCAATTCATAGCGAGCGTGTATAGAAGAATATACTTGTGTGCTGGGCGAACCTTTTTGGGGCGAATGTGTTGCGGGGTGAGACGTCTCGCATTCCTTTTAGGTCCTGTAGTTCATTCATTCATTCATTCATTCATTCATTCATTCATTCATTCATTCATTCATATTTCATTTTCATCAATCATCAAAATGCATGTGATACATAAAACTCAACAAAGTAATACCAGTGATACAAAATATATGAAGCTAGAATGTTAAATACAATCAGGAATCAATATAATAATCAAGTAGTTACGATTAAATCAATATAATGTAAGTCAATACAATAATATAACAATGCATGCTTAAGGGGGTACTACACCCCACGATAAATTTGTGTCTATTTTTGCATTTTTCTCAAAAACTAATAACACAGTGGTAACAAAAGTTACGTATATTATAGGGGCAAGGAATCCAATTACTACACTGGAATTTCAGTGACCCATGACATGCGGTTCGTTATTTATGATAAGAAAAGAGGTACCGCTAGGATGTACCATGGAAGAAAGAGATGAGATGTACCTCGTTTCCAATCATATATACTGAACTGCTTGTCATGAGTCACTGAAATTTCAGTAGGCCTATAGTAATTGGATTCCTTGCCCCAATAATATACATAACTTTTGTTACCAGTGTGTTATTATTTTTTGAGAAAATTGCAAAAATAGTCACAAATGTACCACAGGGGTGTAGTACCCCCTTAAGCAGACTACATTTTCAATGGCAGTAATGATAATACCTACTGACGCGAGTATAGTCTCACCCCGTTTTTGGGTGAACATTTATCAAAATTTGTAAAAAAAAAAAGTTTTTTATTTTTTCGGTTTTGTAGTGTCCCTGGACCTAGACCTAAATACTAGGATCATTCATGGTTGACCTAAAAAAAAATCAAGATATTTTGTATTTTTAATATGAAAATTGATATTCATGTCATACTCTATTAATGATTTCAAAATGCATTGAATTTGAATGCATTTTTTCCTCCTTACCCCAAAAAGGAAACCTTGTTACATTAATATTTGATTTTGAAAAATAAGACAACATTTTCAAAGCTTAGAACACATATATAACACCTTTTGACACATGTTCTTTATTTCTTTATGTCTTTCTTTGTTTCATTTGAACACTGGTGTTCTTGAAGTTTGAACACTAATGTTTTGAAATATTTTAGAACACTTATTACACATGTGTCATGTGTTCAACTGTCACTATCTTATGAACACGTCTCAGGTGTTCACAGTCACACTAGTGTCCCTAAATAAGTTGAACTTGTGTCATGTGTTAAACCGTTACATTAATGAACGCGTTCCATGTGTTCTGGCCAATTGACAATGCACGAGCTTCAATCAGTCATTTTTAAAATGAGGCAATTAATACAAACGATCAAATATGGTGCTGAAATGAGCAAAATTTTGAGTTACACTTTTGAAAAGCAATAATTTTTTCAGCAAATGTAAGGAAATGAAAGGGAAAAAAAATGTTTGGTACTGTATATTTATTTTTTCAAACCCTGTTGTTAAATTTAGGTATAAAATTTGGGCTTCTAGTGTAAGATTTTCGATTTTCACAGGCTTCAACTTGCCCCATGAACTTTTTGGGGGTCAGCGTTTTTGCTTTTCAAAATAACATATTTCGCTAATGAAATATATTTTCCAACTTTCTAAAGCACATCATATAGGGCTACCGTATATATCATAGTTCTGTTAGAATTTCGGTTTCGATTGAACCATTTTTCAATTCCGACTACCAATTTTGTCAAAATCAACTAACTCGTGAATGTACCCATGGATGGATGATTTTGCAAGCCACAATAGAAATATTGATTATTTCTGCTGGTTATATATTATTAGAAATGAAGTACATTTTGACAGTCACAAGTGACAAAAAGGCGAGATCAAAACGGACATTTTGACCAAACTACATGTATAATAATATCATGATATATATATTAGACTCACACCATGCACACGATGTGCCTTAGAAAGTTGGGAAAATCTTTCTTTAGCGAACTATATTAATGTGAAACGCTAAAAGGTTAATTCCAAAAAAAGCTCACGGGCGAAGTTGAGGCCTATAAAAATCAAAAATCTTACTCTAAAAGACACAATTTCATGCCTAATTTTAACACCAGGATGTTTTTAAAAAGAGGTATCCAAGTGCCGACATTATTGAAAAAAAAAAATTATTGTTTTTTTGTTTGACCGAGAAAATTAATTTCAAAGCAAAAAGGTGTATTTCTGAATACTGATTTCAACATGTATCGGCCGACTATACGTAACAATAGAGGATGGTCACTGGCGTACTGAATGTTATGAATATTCGAACGTAGAAGTAGAAATGCCTCTGTTTTCCTCAATTAACTCTCTCCACGCGGGCCTCAACTAGCTGCAGACGACAAATTTCAAATTTTATTTCTAATTCAAAAATGTCAGAATTGTTCATTTACATGCCCATAATTGGAATTAGCATGAAAAATGCATTAAAATGAGTACAAACAAGCCTAGTATTGGTTCGATGGTTCTTAAGATAGCTCTTGATATCTCAAATCTTGGATTTTCTTTTATGTTGAAGCCCATGGCTAGCACGCAGAGCAAATAGAAATAGTTTGCACAGTCTAGAAGACTTTTTATTGCCAAAATCCAGTTATAAAGGTCAACCCCCTTGCAGTCTACAGGGTCTATTGCACATGACCTATTTTATGATGTTTACTAGGTAAGAAGCATCCTAGAAGGTGAGAACACTTCCTATTTGAGTTCATTTTACATGACGAACAATTTGAAACCATTTTCATTGAAATGGGATAAAAATGGGAGCAAAGTTTCATCGTCTTGGATCAGCGTCTCAAGTTCCGGACACGCCGACGTGTTAGTCGGCGAGATCTTGCACTTTTTCAAATTACTGACCTTTATTTTCCGATATTCCTTTTCAGACATGATTAGGCCTAAGAGACAATGGGATTTACTGCTAGATCCTGTTTGCAAGTATTGCAAAAGAAGATTTATCGACAACATTCCTCGTTATAAATCACATCTTCACAACCACGAGTTACGTATTAAACCTTACTGGTACAACAACCCAAATATAAAACCAAAGGCTGGTTGTGTCAAGCTACGGATCAACAGGATGCGAAAGAGGAGAAGTGTACCACAGTGGGATTCGCACCAACCGGACTCGATAGGGCATCAGGATGCTCGTGATTATAATAAGGCCAATTTCCCAACAACGAAGTTTAAACAAAAACTGACACACATTGGAGAGAAGACCCATCAATGTAGCTATTGCAACAAATCATTCAGTCATTTGGGAAACAAGAAAAAACATGAAATGATTCATAAAGGAGAGAAACCTTATGAATGTAGCCACTGCAACAAGGCATTCAACGAATTGGGAAACAAGATAACACATGAAAAGATTCATATGGGAGAGAAACCCCATAAATGTAGTTACTGCAATAAATCTTTCATCACAAAATATGAAAAAAAGTTACATGAAATGATACATACAGGAGAGAAACCTCATAAATGTAGCTATTGCGACAAGTCATTCAACGAATTGGGAAACAAGAAAAGGCATGAAAAAATTCATACGGGAGAGAAGCCTCATAAATGTAGTTACTGCGATAAATCTTTCATCACAAAATATGAAAAGAAGTCACATGAAATGATACATACGGGAGAGAAACCCCATAAATGTAGCTATTGCACTAAATCGTTCTGCCATATGGGACACAAGAAAACACATGAAAAAATTCATACAGGAGAGAAACCTCATAAATGTAGTTACTGCAATAAATCTTTCATCACAAAATGTCAAAAAAAGTTACATGAAATGATACATACAGGAGAGAAACCTCATAAATGTAGCTATTGCAACAAATCATTCAGCCAATTGGAACACAAGAAAAAACATGAAATGATTCATAAAGGAGAGAAACCTCATAAATGTAGCTACTGCAACAAGACATTCAACGAATTGGGAAACAAGATAACACATGAAAAGATTCATACGGGAGAGAAACCCCATAAATGTAGTTACTGCAATAAATCTTTCATCACAAAATATGAAAAAAAGTTACATGAAATGATACATACAGGAGAGAAACCTCATAAATGTAGCTATTGCGACAAGTCATTCAACGAATTGGGAAGCAAGAAAAGGCATGAAAAAATTCATACGGGAGAGAAGCCTCATAAATGTAGTTACTGCGATAAATCTTTCATCACAAAATATGAAAAGAAGTCACATGAAATGATACATACAGGAGAGAAACCCCATAAATGTAGCTATTGCACTAAATCGTTCTGCCATATGGGAAACAAGAAAACACATGAAAAAATTCATACAGGAGAGAAACCTCATAAATGTAGTTACTGCAATAAATCTTTCATCACAAAATGTCAAAAAAAGTTACATGAAATGATACATACAGGAGAGAAACCGCATAAATGTAGCTATTGCAACAAATCATTCAGCCAATTGGAACACAAGAAAAAACATGAAATGATTCATAAAGGAGAGAAACCTCATAAATGTAGCTACTGCAACAAGACATTCAACGAATTGGGAAACAAGATAACACATGAAAAGATTCATACGGGAGAGAAACCCCATAAATGTAGTTACTGCAATAAATCTTTCATCACAAAATATGAAAAAAAGTTACATGAAATGATACATACAGGAGAGAAACCTCATAAATGTAGCTATTGCGACAAGTCATTCAACGAATTGGGAAACAAGAAAAGACATGAAAAAATTCATACGGGAGAGAAGCCTCATAAATGTAGTTACTGCGATAAATCTTTCATCACAAAATATGAAAAGAAGTCACATGAAATGATACATACGGGAGAGAAACCCCATAAATGTAGCTATTGCACTAAATCGTTCTGCCATATGGGACACAAGAAAACACATGAAAAAATTCATACAGGAGAGAAACCTCATAAATGTAGCTACTGCAATAAATCTTTCATCACAAAATGTGAAAAAAAGTTACATGAAATGATACATACAGGAGAGAAACCTCATAAATGTAGCTACTGCGACAAGTCATTCAACGAATTGGGAAACAAGAAAACACATGACAAAATTCATACGGGAGAGAAGCCTCATAAATGTAGTTACTGCGATAAATCTTTCATCACAAAACGTGACAAGAAGGTACATGAAATGATGCATACAGGAGCGAAACCCCATAAATGTAGCTATTGCACTAAATCGTTCTGCCATTTGGGAAACAAGAAAACACATGAAAAAGTTCATACAGGAGAGAAACCTCATAAATGTAGTTACTGCAATAAATCTTTCATCACAAAATGTCAAAAAAAGTTACATGAAATGATACACACAGGAGAGAAACCTCATAAATGTAGCTATTGCAACAAATCATTCAGCCAATTGGAACACAAGAAAAAACATGAAATGATTCATACAGGAGAGAAACCTCATAAATGTAGCTACTGCAACAAGGCATTCAACGAATTAAAAAACAAGATAACACATGAAAAGATTCATACGGGAGAGAAACCCCATAAATGTAGCTACTGCAATAAATCTTTCATCACAAAATATGAAAAAAAGTTACATGAAATGATACATACAGGAGAGAAACCTCATAAATGTAGCTATTGCGACAAGTCATTCAACGAATTGGGAAACAAGAAAAGACATGAAAAAATTCATACGGGAGAGAAGCCTCATAAATGTAGTTACTGCGATAAATCTTTCATCACAAAATATGAAAAGAAGTCACATGAAATGATACATACGGGAGAGAAACCCCATAAATGTAGCTATTGCACTAAATCGTTCTGCCATATGGGACACAAGAAACGACATGAAATGATTCATACAGGAGAGAACCCTCATAAATGTAGCTATTGCAACAAATCATTCAGCCAATTAGGAAACAAGAAACAGCATGAAAAGATTCATACCGGAGAGAATCCTCATACGTGCAGCTACTGCAAGAAATCATTCAGCCGATTGATACACAAGCAAGAACATGAAATGATTCATAAAGGCGAGAAACCTCATCAATGTAGCTAATCTTTCATCACAAAACAGGAAAAGAAGATACATGAAATGATACATACGGGAGTGAAACCTCATAAATGTAGTTATTTGCAACAAATCATTCAGTGAGTCGGGAAGCAAGAAACGGCATGAAATGATTCATACAGAAGAGAAACCTCATCATTATAGCACTTTCTTGCAGCTACTGCAACAAATCGTTCCGGCCAACTGGGACAAAAGATTGGGAAAAAGCATAGATTTTAAAATCTATGGAAAAAGAAAACTTAATGAAAATGTCATACATAAATGTAGCTCCTGTAATAAATCTTCACAAACCTGGAGAAAAAAGGTACCATGAAATATCAGAGAAATCAACTTATGACTAGGCACTCGGGCCGACAGAAAATAACTGATCACCACTGGGCCTTCATATGCTTAATGTTGAGCGGAAGACTTTTACGATCGGTTATTTTCAGTAATATCTTTGTAGGTCTCCTGTGTCCGATCCAAAGGCCCGCCAGTACGCATGTCGCCCCCGGGGGCCACTCATAATTACCGAGCTGGGGGATTACACCAACGCTTATGGCAAGCCAAGGGGGCCAAAAGCGTGGAACAGCTACGCGTAGCTTCTTTCTCGTTACGAGCAGCTGTTTGACCAATCAAACTAGTCAAATTTAATCACGTGGTTGGGTCGTTAGCTGCGCGTAGTATAGTTATAGGTATCCTCTTTCACAATTATTATCTTGTAATTAATTTACGGAATTAGCATAGATAACGAACGGGTAAAGGAGGCCAAATCACAGCACGTGTCAAGAGAACATGTTGCTAATGCCTGGCTAAAATGACACAAAGCATATTTATTTAGTGTTTCCAAGTTTACACCGTGTTTAATAGCAAGTAACTTTATACTCGGGCTGTATTGTATTAGCGGTGCAGGGGATATGAAGGTCAAACAACAACTACTACTGATGTAAAGCGCTGTGTAAAGATATTGCATGCAGGGAAAGCGATATCACATGCCACTGTGTAAATATGGAGAGAGTAAAATGGGTCATCATTTTTTTTCGGAACGGGGGGGTCCTAAATTTACAAAAAGTCGGCGTCAATAAATTGCGGCCCTATCACTATTTCGGCATCAAAATGTTATGACCCCCGACTCCCACCACCGATACACCTTACCCCCTAGACAGGCTAAAATTGTATTGAAATCAGTCTTTTTGAATACAATAAACACACTATATGTAGTCATCTTGTGTCTCCCTACATTTTGTCATTATCAATTTATGACCCCCTCCCCTTATTTTTCTTTCCAAAAAGTATGACCCCCTATATTTGGGATCCCCTTCCGAAGAAAATGATAGCCCCCTAAATATAGAACAATCATCATTCTGTTCAGATATTACTTAAATAGCACCTATACCATTTTTTGCTGATATACTACAGATATTTTCATTTACAAAAATTAACAACGTAATATTTGTGAGAGAGGATGTTTACATCAGCTCCACGTGTTTAAAACCGCGAATCTGATTGGTTAATAAGCTGCACGTAACGAGAAAGAAGCTGCGCGTAGCTAGTCCCACGTTCTGAGCCGCTTAGCTTGCCATAAACGCTAGGTACTGGATCGCAGTTTGTTTCTGCTTTTCCTTCTGTAAACAAATGAACTGTTTATGCACTCTGTGGGCACATACCATTTTGTGTATGGGGTGAAGCACTCCACGTGAAAGTTGCAGGAAAATACGTTTTTCCTTCAAATACAATACAACTCAACATGCATTTCTTTCCCATCTAATCTAGTTTTATCCATGATAAAATGAACAAGAAAACTACCTCGTACCTCCAATAATGAAAATTTTTGGGTCCTAATTCTTATCCTTGACTGACCTATTGAAAAGTTACAATTTTTATATTAAGGTTTAAAGGCTTACTTTTGTGATATTTTTTCCAACTTTGTAAACAAACAAAAATTAGGGGAAAAGAATGAATTCATGTAGACCTATTCCATTTGCATGTTATGTTTGTGATGCCCATAATCTTTAACCAAATTCAAAAAGACAACAATGGCTTGTTTTGTAATATTGAAACTTCGACAAATCAAAAATGGACATTATCCAACCTAAAAAAGGAACTTTATTCATTTTTGAACAGAATAAAGTTAGATAGATCTCTGTTTTCTCAATACTAACCCCTGTTCAATATTGTGAATTATTATAACATTCAAGGTATACCTTATATTAATTCATTTTAATTTAGGCATTCATGTATTTTTAACAAAACGGATTAAATCCGAGAAAGACTTGTCTGATATGATTAGTGGTCGTCATTTTTTGGCTTGTTAATTATTCTGCACAGACACAGAATGCTTTTATTTCGTCAATAAATTTCCCATAAGATTTTCTTATTGATTGGCTCAAGAGGTGTTTACCGTATCGATATATAGGCAGAAGAATGCTGTATCATCTTTTGCTATTGATTACCTGGACAATTTTCTACATTCTATTTTGAAATGAACAATGACCAGGTAAGGTAACACAGTCTATTTTAGAGCAAGACTGTCTGTCTTCCTTTCAGTCGAAGGTGGCTTGTATTTACTGTTGTATCTTATTATAATATTATTGAAATAAAAGAGTTGTATTCTTCTGTCCAAAGGAACTGTGCCGTTAAACATCTCGCAGCCAGTCCGGATATCATCAGTACAAGGAGGTTGAGTCTGATGAGACATTTGAAGGTGAGTCTATAGACTCAAACACTTTAAAAACGTATTTTCGAATTGCGTACTGACTACGTTTAGATGATAGGGGTCTAGTCTACTACTCTCAGCACAGGGTCGGATTTGAAACTACATAATTTTTATGTTCACATTTGGTATCATACATGTAGTTCAACATGTTCTTTAATTTGAGCTATCTTACAGTTACTTAAAAATATATTTACAATAAAATTTCTTCAAACAGTCTGTTTATTGGCCAAATTGTTGGATTTAAAAAAAAAAAAAAAGAATACATGCCTTACTGTGGATCAAATTTACACATCCTTAGTATCTGTTAAATCAGGGTTGAAAGTTATATACCACGTATACTGTGGTTATTTTTCATGATGTCTTTTCATGTATTTCATTATACGCTATAATTTAGTAAACCTTTTGTCCTCCGTTACCATGGACAATCCAATTTTAATGCACTTTATTTATAATCCCGAAAAATGAATTTCAAATGAAAAGTGCTACACTCAAAGGATTGCATTTCCCACCTTGAAATAATATTTCTTTACAAAATCTACACAATTTATGCAAAACAATGTAGTCATGCTTAAATCACTGTCGTAATAACATTTATTTTACTGACATTATTTTTTCAGACACCATGATTAGACCTAAGTGACAATTGGATTTACTGCTAGATCTATCCTGTAAAAGAAGATTTATCGACAATTATATTCCTCGTTATAAATCACATCTTCGCAACCATAGTTAAAAATTAAACCGTACTGGTACAACAATCCAAGTATAAAACCAAAAGCTGGTTGTGTCAAGGTACAAATCAACAGGATGCAAAAGAGGAGAAGTGAATGTGGTGCCGGTGATGCACCACAGAGGGATTCGCATTATCAGGACTCAAATGAGCGCGAGGATTCTTATACAAATTCTAATGCCACATGTGAGCTAAACGAAACGCGAAAGAAACCATTTACATGTGAATACGGTAAAAAGTTACTCGGAAAAATGACACAAAAGAAACAATACGAAATTATTCATACAGGAGACACACCTCATCAATGTAGCTTGTGCAATAAATGTTTCATCACAAAACGTGAAAAAAAGTTACACGAAATGATTCATACAGGAGAGAAACCCTACAAATGTAGCTACTGCAACAAATCATTCAGCCAAATGGGAAGCAAGAACAGGCATGAAAAGATTCATAGAGGAGAGAAACCTCATAATTGCATCTATTGCAACAAATCATTCAGCCAATTGGCACACAAGCAACAACACGAAATGTTGCATACAGGAGAAAAACCTCATAAATGTAGCTACTGCAACAAAGCGTTCAATCGATTGGGACACAAGAAAAGGCATGAAAAAATTCATACATAAATGCAGCTCCTGCTTAATCTTCACAAAACTGGAAAAAAGGTATCATGAAATCAAGAGCCGAAATCAACTTATGACTACACTCGGACCGACAGAACATAACTGATCATCACTGGTCTTCATATTGTTTAATGTGGAGCGGAGACTTTTACAATCGATCATTAATTTTCACTAATATCTTTAGAATTTAAATGGAGGCCTCCTTGTGTTTGATTAAGATCAAAAGATAAAGGCTTAGGAAAACAGTACGAAATCACTTTAAAATTGAGTGAAAGTGATAATAACAAAAATTGTCTTAAAGAGCCAAAAATTGTAATGCCTCTTCATCAAGGGTTCATGCGATAATTGGCGCTGTGAAGCGGCTTCCTGGCTCATCACGCCTACATGGTAAACTGTGTACATGGTGAGAAATATTGTGATAAATTAGTACAATATATTCAATTTTAGTGTTAAGTCGTGTTTTACTAGAATCTGTGAATGTGACTCTACAAATTTGAAAAGAAAATCTGATTTATTTTTATACACATTCGCTAATTTTATTAAAAAGTAGACCCAATAATGTTGAGTTATTTTCAGAGATGTTTATTATGCAGAATTTTCTGCAAAAATTTCGCAAATCTTGCATTGTTTTGAAGATGATTTAATGTTCAATATACGTAACTCGGCCGTAAACGTGACCTCTATTTTGAACATAGAATCATTGGAAAACGGTATCGATCAATTTCTCCATTGAAAGTGTTTCTTATTGGCTCAAGAGGTAATTATCGAACAAGCAGAAGAATGCCCTATTATTATTATTACCTGCTTCCGCTACAGGGATTCCGCTAAATCCACTTACTTTGAATTTTTTTTTGATGCACAATTTTATAAGCATTATAGCATATTTCAGAAGTCTCAGAACAGAAACAGAATACTGCCTTTATTCACTCGAAGTGGGCTTGTATTTGCTATATCTTGAAAAATAAAAGCATCTCGTTCTTCTCTCAGGTTCCTCTGTCCACGAGAACTAAATTTGCTGTTGAACCCCGGCCGGGTGTTGAACCTCCGGGTTGAACCTTACACAGAGCTACACAGCCAGTTTTGTCAAAACTGTTTTGATGCCATCATATCAGCGCACGGAGGTGGAGTTTTATGAGACATTTTAAGGTGAGTTTGTACATGTTTATTGTTTTAATTCTGCTGTTTATCACGTGACAAATTACAGAAGAGTGACAGGAATTACATTTTAGATAGTGGTCGAATTTACCCAGTTTCTAAGGGGGCTACCGTTTTAAAAGGATACGAAAAATACCGATTAGATAAGAGTGTAGTTTGTCATGCCAAATAATCTAATAAAACTGCAGGTCAATTGTCCACCAAAACATGGCTAATAGCATTGACCATATAATTGGCATATTCCACCTAACATAATTTAAAGGGTACATAGCCATGATAGCGGTGCAAACTATCATTTTCCCGCCATAGTTAAGGGGTACTATACACCCTTCGATAAATTTGTGACTATTTTGCACTTTTCTCAAAAACTAATAACACACTGATAACAAAAGTTATGCATATTATAGGGACAAGGAATCAATTACTACACTGGAATTTCAGTGACCCGAGACAAGCGGTTCTTTATTTATGATAAGAAATGAGGTACCGCTAGGATGTACCTCATTTCCTATCATACTGAACCGCTTGTCTTGAGTCACTGAAATTTCAGTGTAGTAATTGGATTCCTTGCCCCAACAATATACATAACTTTTGTTACCAGTGTTATTTTAGTTTTTGAGACAAATACAAAAATATTCACAAATTTACCACAGGGGTATAGTACCCCCTTAACCCCTGAATTGATACCGGTACTTAATTTAGGTGTAAGTTATCTTGGGTCCAATCTCTACCATGGAAAGTTTGCTATGTCTTTATAAAATATAATGGCTGTTTGTATTAGATTTGGGTTTTAGCGGCTCATATTTGAAAGAAACAATGTTTAATTGCAATATTTCGAAACCACAAACTAAAATTGGGTGCTATGATATAGCTTATGATGTCTTAGATTGGGCTACGAATATGGTCAATTCCAGCGAAAGCGGGACAAAATTCTCTCTATGTTAACTTTCCACTTTAAAATGTCATTAAAAAGGAAATCACGTTATTGATGGAGCATATCATTTCACGTCCAATGTGCTCTCTTTGAGCATATAGGCCTTTACTAGCAAGTCATACCAGGGGACAAGTTATGATGGCTTAAATGAATTGGCGGGAATACCCACGAATTCAAAGATAAAGTACCATCATTGAATGTCCTTCAATCAAAATGAAATTATTACAGTTAGAAAGAGGTTTGCATGATCTCTAATCATATGTAAAACGAATGAATTCCACCAAAGTTTGTGGACTCTAGAGACTATTAAGTCAATTTGGCTAATAATGTTGTTACCCGCGTATCAAAAATAAAATGATCGTTCTGAAAAATGTTAAGAGAATATGCCATAAACGACTATATCATGAAACGAAGTTTCGTACTATAATTCTGAGGTCCAAGTGATTATTTTATACAAATACATTTTACCCATAAAATTCCACAAAATCAAATTTGACGATACCCACGTATCAAATGTTACCCACGAGTCCAGCAAATATAATTGCCATAACCACATGATAACTTAAATTACCGTTTAATGACCTTGGACACTGAATTTAGTTTGACAAGCCCTTAAAATTGTAAATTGTATAAATACGTTCACCGCTTTAAAAAAAAATCTACGACGCCAAACTTTTGATACTCACGAATCCCGAATAGATGCTAACCTTGCAAAACAAGGAGAATATTTATTTTAAATCTAAATCAGCACATAATAAAGCCATGGGTATGCTATAATTTTTACAGTACTTATTGATTGTGATATTCATATCTGTAATGAAAAAGTATTATTTCTTCATAATTATCTAAGTGATACCCATATAATTTTTTATAAAATCGTTATTATATAATGGTCAATTCCAGCCAAAGCGGGACAAAATTCTCTCTGGGGGCCATTTTAAAAATGTATTCCTTTTCAATTCTAGACTTATCAAATGAGAAGATCATATCTAGTGAATCATCAGGTGGAAGTGCCATCGGATTGAAAAATAACTTTTCTTGCTAGACCAAATAAAGTGTTGAATGCGCATATGCATGTTACCCACGAATTTAAGCCTTTTTCACCTGTTGTACGCCATAAAATTTCACTTTCTTTAATATCTTTCAATATTTTACTTGTGTCCCATACACACTAGATATCGGTGAAGACTTTGAACGTAAAATAGAATTTTATTACATATATCTTCAAAGAAATATTTTGGTTATTACACATTTTAAGAAAGAACCAGGTGTACAGGTAAGATTGTGTCAATTCTTCGAACTATTTCCAAAGTGGCTGTCATTTAACATTACTGCATAAATTCGAAAGATTAGAATAAATGCTTTATAGAAATATAAAGTTAGATTTTGTATCTCGTCGCAGGATGAGGACCTCGGATGGATTCGTGGGGTAACAGCGTCTGAAAATGGGCAAATTCCTATTAATTTTTAATAAAAATAAAAATTTCCGTATGTCAATAATTCAGGCTACAATGGCACTAAAATGAATTTTAATCACAATATAAAATACATGGAATATTTAGAATTTATCATTATGGCATTTTGGGTATAAATTTTGAAAATAATGAAGTTGCCAAATTCAAAAAGACATAGCAAACCGTTTTATATTATTATTTTAAGTAAATTCATTCCATATTTTCATGCAGCAATATTCTATTGAATCGTGTTTAATGGTTCCTATGAACTAAAACATTATCAAGACATTGTTAACTATAATTTTAGTAGTAATTCGTGGGTAACCAACATTTTCGTGGGTAACACATATTTGAAGGTATGTATTGGTAAGCGGCAAAATAGAAAATTTTACAGAAGGTTGGAAATCATCATGTGGTTATTCCTCCATTGTGTTTCAATGATTCCCGTTTTTCTATTTTTTGCTTGCACCCAACAAATGGTAATTTAGGATAATTAATCAAAACCTCACGATACAGCTTCAGTATACCTTCAAGAGGGCGCTATTAAACAGGGTTGTTTTGGAACCTATTTTGCATGTTTTCAAAATGTTAAGAAGAATAAGAAACATCTAATTTACGAGTAAATCCTTGGATTCGTGGGTAACGCCAAATTCGTAGGTAAAGCTATAAGTACTATAGTACCGTTTGGGGTTTGCGTTTTTTAGGTGCATAAACTATAAGTACTGTAAAAATTATAGCATACCCATGGCTTGACTATGTGCTGATTTAGATTTAAAATAAATATTCTCCTTGTTTTTCAAGGTAAGCATCTATTCGGGATTCGTGGGTATCAAAAGTTTAAACCGTCGTAGATTTTTTTTAAAGCGGTGAACATAATTATACGATTTACAATTTTAAGCGCTTGTCAAACTAAATTCACTGTCCAAGGTCATTAAATGTTAAATTAAGTTATGGCAATTATATTTGCTGGACTCGTGGGTAACATTTGATTTTGTGGATTTTTATGAGTAAAATGCACTTGGACCTCAGAATTATAGTACGAAACTACATTTCATGATA
The DNA here is from genome assembly GCF_039555335.1 of Amphiura filiformis. NCBI lineage: Eukaryota > Metazoa > Echinodermata > Ophiuroidea > Amphilepidida > Amphiuridae > Amphiura > Amphiura filiformis. Next base: position 25,651,383 of record NC_092629.1, read on the forward strand.
TAATCATTTATGGCATATTCACTTAACATTTTTCAGAACGATCATTTTATTTTTGATACGCGGGTAACAACATTATTAGCCAAATTGACTTAATGACCTCTGGAGTCCACAAACTTTGGTGCAATCGTTTTACATATGATGATAGATCATGTAAACCTTTTTCTAACAGTAATAATTTCATTTTGATTTAAGGACATTCAATGACATATATGGTGCTTTATCTTTGAATTCGTGGGTAACGCCAATTCAGTTAAGCCATCATAACTTGTCCCCTGGTATGACTTGCTAGTAAAGGCCTATATGCTCAAAGAGAGCACATTGGACGTGACATGATATGCTCCATCAATAACGTGGTTTCCTTTATTAATAAGATTTTAAAGTGGAAAGTTAACATAGAGAGAATTTTGTCCCGCTTTGGCTGGAATTGACCATATATGTAATAATTTCAAGCCTATTAGTATGGTATTATTATCATTATTATTTCTACCTCCTTCTTTGTCATTGCTATTATTACCAATATTTTCATAAATAGTTATGACAATGATGATTAGTATGTTAATTGTAATAATTTTATATGTGCAACCATGTTATATTTATTTCACAAATATTTCTGTATGTGTTGATGAAGATCTATGTGAAAATAAAACAATCTGAATCTGAAAGGACCACATGGTTTATATTACTTTATTTTGTTTAAAATAAGGCTCCTCATTGCTCTCTTTTTGTTTATATAAAATTACGCTCGTGCAAGCAAAAGCAGAAATCTATTAGAACGTTTCAAAGGTGATATATTTTCTTCAAAGTTTGTAATGAATTTTGGTGAACGTTTACGAGTAATGCCGTATATTTCAATGTAATATCAACGTCATTATTATAACAAAGTTGTGATATTTCAGATATCACCCCACCAAATCAAAGTCCCATAGAAATTTGTACCAACATTTGTAACAAAAGTTATGTGTATTATAGGGGCAAGGAATCCAATTACTACACTGGAATTTCAGTGACCCAAGACAAGCGGCTCGTTATTTATGATAAGAAATAAGGTACCGCTAGGATGTACCTCATTTCCTATCATATATGCTGAACCGCTTGTCTTGAGTTACTGACATTTCAGTGTAGTAATTGGATCCCTTGCCCCAATAATATACATAACTTTTGTTACCAGTGTGTTATTATTTTTTGAGAAAAATACAAAAATAGTCACAAATTTACCACAGAGGTGTAGTACCCCTTAAGAAAACATCAACTTTTCTTCACAGGAGCGACTCAGTTCTTAAGGTCCGTTCATACTACCACCGCATTTGCGATGCGTTGCTTTGCGATGCCGATATATCGATTACTTTTGCCGCAACTCAACGCAACTCGTCGCATTTCCAAGTTAAAATGTATTTAACTTCATTGCGATATCGCAATGCAGTAGTTTGCAGTACGATGCGATGCGGCAACGCACCGTATCGCAAAGCACCGCATCGCAGATGCGGTGGTAGTATGAACGAACCTTTAGCGACATCTATGGTTGAAATCAGCCGTTGCCTGATCCCTCTGACTGGGCACATAGGTTGACAGTCGCTATTTTTTACGACTTGCCCTCGAAGTCTATGATGTCCGGGGATTAGCTAACTTACATGCAAAATCATGCCACTAGTGCTGCTTATAATCATTAAAATTATTCGATCTCTCCCATCTGTGGTACACTTGCAGGATTTAACCTTACTAATCGTGACCAATCCATTTTTTTTTTCAGTTTTAGCAATTTAAGGGATCTAGAATGAGCGTTTATTGCGTTTCGACAGTATTTTTTGTGGGACATGAGAGCACCTCAGACCTATCGAATTGCATTCTGAATACGAAGCATGTCTTTCTGATATCAAATAATTTTCTTTTTTTTTTAAATCACAATATAATACAAATTTTATGACAAATTATAAAAATTTGATATTTTTCAAATTTTGATATATAACAGTCCTCGAAGTAAATTATATAAATCTAATGATATATTCTTAAAGTGTATGTAGCTGGGAGGAAAAGCCGACGGTCAATTGAAAATTTTGACCATTCATATTGAAGATATGGATTTTTTCCCCAAAAGAACTAATTTTTTTGGTGTTTTGGGAAAAAATATCCATATCTTCAATACAAAAGGTCAAAATTTTCAATTGATCGTCGGCTTTTCATCCCACCTACATACACGTTAAGTATAAATCATCAGATTTGTAAAGTTTACTTCGAGTACTGTTAAATATCAAAAATATCAATTTTAATGATTTGCCATAAAATGTGTATTAAATTGCGAATTTCAAAAATCAAAATTATTTGATATCAGAAGGACATTCTTCGTATTCAGAATGCAATTCGATATGTCTGATGTGCTCTAATGTCCCAAAATAAATACTGTCCAAACGTTCATACCCCTTCCTTAATTTAAAAAAACTGTAGTGGACTAAATGGTAAAAGACAGAAAAGGCAAATAGACAGAAGTTTAGAGTTATGAATTAGAGAGTTGACAGGAAGTTGTAAGAGTTAAATTGTTATGGACATGATAGGTGTATGCGCGAAAATGTTGAGGACCATGTCAAAGTCATCCGAGGTGAATTAAGTATAGATTGTCAGATTGTCGATCACAATTCTGCGCCAAAACGTAGACCTATTTAGCATACATTTTTCAATTTAGGTTGCAACATGAAAATTCTTGAGAATTTCCTAGTATAACGAAATTTCCCACCGGCTAGTTGTACATGTACCACACACAAAATATTACTAGCATTCCAAGTACTTGTCAATGTAAAATTATGAAACATGAACTTCATTCATGGCGTTGTCTTTTTAAAGACATTTCTTTTTTGCTTTGCGTCTAATAATTCGAGACCATTTTCGTCCCAATAAGTAGTTACGTTCAAATCATTATCGTAATATTTATTTATCCGATATTCTTTTGCAGACACCATGATGAGACTTGACCATATGCATGGAATAACACAAACCCGAGAGAAACCACATAGATGTAGATTCTGCAACAAATCATTCGGGACAATGGCACACAAGAAACAACATGAAATGATTCATACCGGAAAAAAACCTCATAAATGTAGCTACTGCAACAAATCATTCAGTCGATCACATGACATGAAGAGACATGAAATGATTCACAAGGGCGAGAAACCTCATAAATGTAGCTATTGCACGAAATCTTTCGTCACAAAATATGAAAAGAAGTTACATGAAATGGCACATACAGGAGAGAACTCTCATAAATGTAGCTACTGCAACAAATCATTTAATCGATCGTATGACATGAAAAGACATGAAATGATTCACACAGGAGAAAAACCTCATAAATGTAGCTATTGCAACAAGTCATTCACCCTTTTGGAAAACAAGAAAAGACATGAAATGATTCATAAGGGTGAGAAACCTCATAAATGTAGCTACTGCAACAAATCATTCAGCCAATTGGGAAACAAGAAAGAACATGAAATGATTCATAAGGGTGAGAAACCTCATAAATGTAGCTACTGCAACAAATCATTCAGCCAATCAGGAAACAAGAAAGAACATGAAATGATTCATAAGGGTGAGAAACCTCATAAATGTAGCTACTGCAACAAATCATTCAGCCAATCGGGAAACAAGAGAGAACATGAAATGATTCATAAGGGTGAGAAACCTCATAAATGTAGCTATTGCAACAAGTCATTCAGCCGATTGGAGCACAAGAAAGAACATGAAATGATTCATATGGGTGAGAAACCTCATAAATGTAGCTATTGCAACAAGTCATTCAGTCATTTGGGAAATAAGAAAACACATGAAATGATTCATACGAGTGAGAAACCTCACAAATGTAGCTATTGCAACAAATCATTCAGCCAATTGGGAAACAAAAAACGACATGAAATGATACATACAGGAGAGAAACCTGTAGCTATTGCAACACATTGCTAATGTGGGACACAAGAAAGAACATGAAATGACTCATAAGGGTGAGAAACCTCATCAATGTAGCTACGGCACCAAGGTATTCATTGGAAAACAAGAACTAGAGCTACTAAAGCCACGAATATCGGGTGGTGACTTCTGATTAACCTCATTTGACCTTTGACCTCGAGTAAACTCGGGTTGACTACTCATGCTCTCTCAAACCAAGGGTAATTTGCATCACATTTAAGCCCAATCGGGCCTATATCAACATTTGACCTCATTTGACTTTTCCTGTGACCTTGGATGACCTTTATGGTTTCATACTCCCCAAGTGTCAGGGATCATTTTCCGCAAGGTACAGCCTGAATGGAGCAATTTTTTATTTGAATTGACCCTTGAACTCGGATGACCTTTTTGGTTTCATATTCCCCAAGTGTCAGCGATCATTGTCCTCGAGTTGCAGCCCCATCAGAGCAACTTTGCATTTGAGCTGACCTTTGACCTCAGATGACCTTTTCGGTTTCATACTACCCAAGTGTCAGGGATTATTTTCTGCAAGTTACAGCACAATCAGAGCAACTTAAAAGTTGACCTGACCTTTGACATCAGATGACCTTTGCGGATTTATACTCCTGAAGTGTCAGTGATTGTTTTCCCTTAGTTACAGCCTGATCGGAACAACATTAAATTTGATCTGACCTATGACCTTGGATGACCTTTGCAGTTTCATACTTCTTACGTGCCAGGGATCATTTTCCCTGAGTTACAGCCCAATGGGAGCAACTTAAAATTGGCCTGACCTTTGACCCCATATGACCTTTACGGTTTCATACTCTTTAAGTGTTAGGGATCATTTTCTGCAAGTTACAGGCCGATCGGAGCAACTTTAAATTTCACCTGACCTTTGACCTCAGATGACCTTTGCGGTTTTATACTCAAGTGTCATGGATCATTTTCCCCGAGTTACAGTCTAAGCAGAACAACTTTAAATTTGACCTGACCTTTGACCTCAGATGACCTTTGCCGTTTCAATTTGCTCTGGTTTATCATATCGCTGCCTTTCTTAAAGCCATAATGTGTGATTTGTTTCACAGCGACGCCCACAATTTTACTCGGATTTCTACTTTTTGCATAATTATAATGCCTAATACGATCGGCGAGCGTAGTACACACATTGTAAGCGTTGGAATGAATCGCAATTTTCTTCGTTATACCTCATTTGTTTGGCTGGAAATTAAAAGGGGATAATGTGATCAGTGAAAACAAACATTTAAATAAGAATCTATTCTTTATGCAAATCACACATTACTGCTTTAACCATGTCCAGCAGGGCCGCTAGTGATCCGATATAGCCTGTAATCTATAATATGTACTCCAGAGAACAGAAGAACCAACATGCCATGTTATTACCATGTGATATTTCCTACAGGGTGTCCCAAAAAAGAGGCCCCTCATTGCGCCCTCTTTTTCTCCTATTTCCGAAAAGTTGATCAAGTATATGTTGGTATGTAGGGCCTAAAGAAGCCTTTACCCGTTAGCTTTAATAAAACGAAACAATTATTTCAATCGGCTCATAACTTTTGAAGATATACCCTTTTAAAGAAATGTATCCGTTTTTTACTCTGTCCACGGAGGAGGTTTGGCTACTTCAAAAGATTGAAAAGGGCATATACCATGCATGAATATAAAACATTCCTCGATGATAACTTGATAAAATAACAACTTTATTTTAGGGAATGGGCTTTACCGGTGGGCTTATGGGTTATGGATTTTGATAAGTGTCATTAATTTGGGCGAAATTGATGTGGGATGGGACTTCTTTTGCTATACTTGCAATTACTTATGTTTTTCTCGGTTATTTTATGCCTTTTTGTTTTATCATGTTTCTTAATGTCTTACTTTATTTTGTATTGACAACATAAGTCATTTCTCTTTTTGGAATAAAAGGTAGCCCTGAAAAGGGCTGTTTAGTTTGTCTTTGGTTCTTTTGAAGTGAGTTTACTGTGCTGCTCTGCCCTACCTAGTTGCCTCCTTGACGAATACAGGTTTCAGCCCTAGTCCTCATTGCATCACAGATATTGGAATATCTGTGATTGCATCAATTGCTTTGCGTACCAACCTTGTACGCCGGATACTTGCGAATATAGCAGTAATACGTTTGCAAAGATCTCGGATTTTGCCACAAATCTTGCAGGCCACTCCACAGCATGACCCATCCCAACCCCGGGTCCCAACCACTCTGTTTGCTATCCGTCATGTCCGTGGACAGAGTGAAAAACGGGTACTTGTCTTTAAAAGGGCATATCTTCAAAAGTTGTGAGCCGATTGAAATAATTGTTTTGGTTTATTAAGGGGTACTACACCTGGCCAATTTGTGCCTATTTTTGCATTTTTCTCAAAATTATAGCGCATTGGTGACAAGTAAGATATGTATGTTAAAGGGGCAAGGACTATAACTACTGCACTGAAAATTCAGCAACTCAAGGCAAGTAGTTATTGATTTATTGATCAAATATTGGGTTTCCCTCATTTTTGACTGTAACTCCACAACTTTTGTCTGTGCTGAAATAAAACTTCCAGTGCAGTAGTTGTAGTCCTTGCCCCTTTAATATACATATCTTACTTGTCACCAATGCGCTATAATTTTTGAGAAAAATGCAAAAATAGGCACAAAATTGGGCAGGGGTGTAAGTACCCCTTAAAACTAACAATTAAAGGTTTCTTTACATACCAAAATATATTTGATCAACTTTTCAGAAATAGGCGAAAAAGGGGGCGCAATTAGGGGCCTCTTTTTTTGGGACACCCTGTATATACCGTATAATTGAACTGTGACCATGGTGACTTTAGTTTGTAATATTTCTGTAATCTGTACTCCAGAGAGAAAAAACCAACATGTCATGTTATTACCATGTGATTTTTCCCATTTTGGATGATCGTTTTAGTATAATTCAACAAATGAGCTTCAAATAATAAAATTCTTTCTAATAATATTGGCATTTCTATGTGTAAGAAGTTGTTTTCGTAGTTTAGACGATTTTAATAGTTTTAATACTTTTATGATATTGTAAACTTCATTAAAAATAAATGGTTAATCCATCCCAAAATGTCTGTGTATTCTGTTGTGTTGATGAAGTTGTTATTTTGTTATTAAGAGTTGTCTTAATGCGTGGGGGACGAGGAAGGGGGACAGGGCACAGAGATCTGAATCGAACCCGAGGGTAGAAATGATTAACATTTTTCATATCATAAGGCCCCTACAGACTCCGACCGAGTATTCGACGCACACCGACATCGCCTGGCTAATAATTACTTGGTACACCAGAGATGCTAAAATCAATACCCGGGATCGATACTCGTGAATGTGCTAAAGGAAAATCTTTGGATACCGGGATAGAAAATGATGAATATCTCCCGTAAATGATTTCGTCTAAAGAAACCAGATGTAGTTCCTTGCACTTGAATATATGTGTTGAACAGATATGATAGTCGTTAGCTTGCGTCTTGAGAAAGAAGCTTGCGTCTTGAACTCAAAAACTGACAATAATTCTGATTTTATATGTGCCGAATTATATAGCGCAGTGTATAGGCCAATCGTGGGTAGTCTAAAAGCATATATGACCTATGGCGTACCATGCTCGACTCACACGCAGCGAGGTCAGTCACCGGGCAATTATCAGTAGCATTAGTCAGATGTCCTTCGGCCCCGATGCGTCTTTAACAGGTCGGAGCAAAATGGCCATGCGTGGCGGTGGATTCAACCTACCATGGCGATTTCTGCCATGAAGATATCGGGGCGATGACACTGTGCGACAATACAGCAAGATAATGTAAGATAGTAAATGTAAACCTGTATTTTAGCTAGAGTATCTCGAGCTACTGTGCGACGTAGAACATTTGATGTAACATACTCGTATGTACGTTATTTATCTATTCCCATTCTATTTCCAGTAGTGTTTAACTCTAACGAATGTTTGATAACGTAAAATCGATAATATTTCCACCAGATATTCGACATAACATAAATTAATTACTGATTGTACGCCATCAAGAATACCGTAGATTAAATAACGAAGGCATGTTACATCCACTATTCTACGTCGTAATATCTGGAGTCTGTAGGACCATTAAACCGAAATAACAGGTTCGCCAGTTTCTTACTCTGGTAAAACAAAATGCCATTATTTGAACGAAATAATTACTATTATTGTTTTTTCACTTTTTTCTGAAAGAAAATGTCAGTCTACACTGAATAATATAGCTAATGATATAGCTAGTCCGAGAGTCGATGAGAAGGCCATAAACTCAGTTTCAGTTTCAGTTTCTGTTGTCGTCGGTAGGGTAGACAAATTGTCCACATTTCGCCAACTTCATTAGAGTATTTATTGACTTGACGCGCTTGCAGGACTTTAACTTGAGAACTTCTAACAATTGTTCAGTTTTTTGTTTTAAAATGTCTAATGCAGTTGCTGCTGTGACTTCCCCGGGTAGCTTGTTCCAGTCTGGGATTGTTCGATTGTTGATATTGAGTCTGGTGTGCTGTCTTTGGTATTTATGAAGATGGCTTCCCCTGGTTCTGGTGACTTGTGCAGGAATCAGATAATCCTCGCTCTTGACCCCGACCAGTCCATTTGAAATTTTATACATCATTGTAAGTCTATCATTCTTTCTTCTTTTTTCTAATGTTTCCCAGTTCAATTTAGTTAACATATCTGTGACACTGCTGTATTTGCTAAAGTTCCGGCTACAAAATCTGGCTGCTCTCCTCTGCACCATTTCGATTCTGTGCTTATGTATTTGGGTATGGGGTCCCAAACAATACTGGCATATTCAGTATAGGTCGCACAAGCATATTATATGTGCAAGTTTTCACGTCGGTTGTACAGAACCAAAAATTCCTCCTGAGAAAGCCGAGCACCTTGTTCGCCTTATTAATTGTGCTATTATCTATTCCAGTTCCAGCGACACGGGGATGTATTGTAAAAGGTATTAGCATTTTACTTTGAAAAATCATACAACATGACTGTGGTGATAGGTTATTATCAAAGACAGAGATAAAAAGATTTTATCGCGTCTGATGTCACTGTCAATTATGATCCTTGATTGGTTTACACAGGTTTCGAAGAAAATGAATAGCAGCAAATGGCGAAAAAATTACGTACTTTTACAAAGCAAAAAGCAGCTTTTCTAGGCATTGTTGACCCCGGGTTGTTGACATGGTGCCTTCGTGAAAGAAAGTTTCCTACTACAAAGACCTAACTTTTGAGATGGTTTGCATGTTTGAAGGTGCAAAATTAACAATAAGATGCCCGGTAATACCGCCGCGTTCAGCAAGTCATCATCACGACACTTCTAAACAAACCGTGTTCGAGTTTGATTGACAGATGACGTCAGACGCGATAAAATCTTTGTATCTCTGTCTAATAGTATAGTCAAATCACACCCAGGACGATATGCATGAGGTGTCACTGGAGTTGGAACAGATAATAAAGCATTATTCAGACTTCTTATTGTACGTAAAATATTGTATGTAACATATTTGTTTAATCTATTGCCATTCTATTTCCAGTAATGTTTTTAAGTTCTAACGAATGTTTGATGACGTAAATCGATAATATATTTCTGCTAGATAGTATATGTAACATATTATCGATTTTTCGTCATCAAACATTCGTTAGAACTTAAGCATTACTGGAAATAGAATGGCAATAGATTAAATAACGTAGATATGTTACATACAATAGTGTACGTACAATACTCGGAGTCTGTGGAGCGCTTTACAATAAGCATGCAATTATGTTCCCACTAGAGTAGTTTTTCCAAAACCCGAATACACTGTCAAACCAAATTGATATTGTAACATTATTAATTTGATAATCAGACGTACTCACAAACCAAGAAAACGAAATACTGGGTTTTTTTAATGTTAGGCCTGACGCTTCTCTCTGGATAGTATACTAATAGCAACAGAGCCCGAAAGTAGTGCTACTCAAGATGTGGTTATCGTGTTGAACAAGCGGAAGAATGACAAATCCTGGAAATAGTAGATAAGACTACTATTTCCATAAACAAATCAAGCCTTTTGGCTATTACTAATTACATTCTTCCGCTTCAAGACTTCCACTCCATTGACCGTTTCCTCAATAGCGTATTGACTCTAGATACTTTCACAACTAATAACTCGATGCTTTGACGTGAACATTGACGAAACGCACGAACGCAGTCTTCAGAACAAGAACACTGTCTTTTATTCAGTCGAAGTGGGCTTGTATTATTTGCTGTATCTTGTAAAATAAAAGCATCCCGTTCTTAGTCTCGGGTTCTTCTGTCCACGAGATTCATAAATTTGCTGCTACACAGCCCCCGGGACACAGCCAGTGTGGATATCATCATCAGCGCACGGAGCTTTATATGGTGAGTTTGTGTACACTACAAAAACTATGTTTATTGTTTTAATTGAAGGGTATGAACGTTTGGACAGTATTTATTGTGGGACACGAGAGCACATCAGATGACATATCGAATTGCATTCTGAATACGAAGAATGTCCTTCTGATATCAAATAATTTTGATTTTTGAAATTCGCAATGTAATACACATTTTATGGCAAATCATTAAAAATTGATATTTTTGATATTTAACAGTACTCGAAGTAAACTTTATAAATCTCATGATTTATACTTAAAGTGTATGTAGTTGGGATGAAAAGCCGACGATCAATTGAAAATTTTGACCTTTCGTATTGAAGATATGGATTTTTATCCCAAAACACCAAAACAAATTAGGTCTTTTTGGGGAAAAAATCCATATCTTCAATATAAAAGGTCAAAATTTTCAATTGATCGTCGGCTTTTTCTCCCAGCTACATACACATACACGCAGCACGTGGAACGTACGTTTTTACGTACGTTTATAAGAGGGCGCACCACCAAATCACTCCACGATTTATGTACCAGTGGTTAAAATAGTCCACCGCTTATTTGAGCTTGTTGCGGCTTTATTTTCAAAACGTATGGTCAAAATTTGCCCATTTTCAGCTCATTTGCTTCCGACAAGTGTCTACATGACAAAATATGAGAAAAAGTCCCAATGTTTTATTTCAGAGATGGAGTTTTGGCGCGAATTTGGACAATGTCCGGTTTCAAAAATTGAGTGATTTTTTAGGGTTAAATTTGCACGTTTTTTCTTTGCGGCCAAATAGCAAAAAAAAGTAGATAGTCACCAATATATTCTGTTAAAAGAATAATATTCTACACGTGATAAGCTTTAATTTGATACCAAACTTTTTATCCATATTACGTTTTTGCAGTGACAAAACGCCATCCAAACGTGCGTATTTCCCTGTGTAATCCAATGGCGCAATCATTGGTGGTGCGCTCTCTAATACGGTGTTAAATATTGCTAGTCTCGGTTCCAAACTGGATTGTGCTCATTCGTCACGAAGGAGAACGAGTCAGCTGGAATAAAGACTATAATATTTGATCTAATCTAATCTAGGTCGATAGAGGGCATAGTGATTGAAAAAATAACAGTAAGCTGAGTCTCTGCCTAATTCAAACAGGCCGCTTTTGATTTTGACTAAAATGTTGACCTACATGCTGATTAAACTTAATTGTTTTTTTGTGCTCCCAAATATTATAGTTGCCCAAAAACATATATTTTGGTAGATTAAAGATCATTGCATCCATACATTATGACTTTACTTTCAAAATGAGACTCTTTCGTCCTGAAAATTCGGCGCGTTGCATGGACTTAGACATGAGGTAAAATCAGCATATTTCAACGTAGCATCTGCGTTTTATTCTACGTTGGAATCCAAAATGGGAAATCGCAATGTCATTTTTTGTACGCAAATAATCATACACATTTCAATGGGCAATCTCTGCGTATGAATATTGTGTTTAAATTTAGTCCATTTTTAACACATCGCTATACTTTAATTATAATGATGTGTTACAAACAAAAAGGATCATAATAATAATTAGACTTTCCTTCGTATGTTCATTATCTTTGACTGGATAGGACGTGCCCCCCCCCCCGTTTCCGCCGCATATGGTGATGATATAATGTACACCTATTCTATCCTTTTTTGCCTTGCGTCAAGCAAAATAATTCGAGATTTTCGTCCCTAGGTAAACACGTTCAAATCATTATCGTAACATTTATTTTCCCGATATTCTTTTGCAGACACTATGATTATTGGACTTCATATGCATGGAATAACACAAACCCGAGAGAAACCACATAGATGTAGATACTGCAACAAATCATTCGGGAAAATGGCACACAAGAAAGAACATGAAATGATTCATACGGGAGATAAACCTCATCGATGTAGCTATTGCAATAAATCATTCAGTCAAATGGGAAATAAGAAAGAACATGAAATGGTTCATACAGGAGAGAAACCTCATCAATGTAGTTATTGCAAGAAATCATTCAGTCGATTACAAGACATGAAGACACATGAAATGATTCATACAGGAGAGAAACCTTATCAATGTAACTATTGCAGAAAGTCATTCAGCCAATTGGTACATAAGAAGGAACATGAAATGATCCATACAGGAGAGAAACCTCATCAATGTAGCTATTGCAACAAATCATTCAGGCAATTGGGACAAAAGAGACACCATGAACAGATTCATAAGGGAGAAAAACCTCATCAATGTAGATACTGCATCAAGTCATTTAGCCAATCGGGACATAAGAAAGTACACGAAATGATTCATACAGGAGAGAAACCTCATAAATGTAGCTACTGCGGTAAATGTTTCATCACAAAAGGTGACACTGAATTACACGAAATGACTCATACAGGAGAGAAACCTCATAAATGTAGCTACTGCAAGAAATCATTCAGCCGATTGGCACACAAGAAAGGACATGAAATGATTCATACGGGAGAGAAACCCCATAAATGTAGCTACTGCAATAAATCTTTCATCACAAAACGCGAAAAGAAGATACATGAAATGATACATACAGGAGATAAACCTCATGAATGTAGCTATTGCAAGAAATCATTCAGTTTACTGGCCTACAAAAAACAACATGAAATGATTCATACAGGAGAGAAACCTCATCAATGTAGCTATTGCGGTAAGTCATTCAGCCAACTGGGACACAAGAAAGAACACGAAATGATTCATACAGGAGAGAAACTGTATAAATGTAGCTATTGCGGTAAGTCATTCAGTCTTTTGGGAAACAAGAAAAAGCATGAAATGATTCATACGGGTGAGAAACCGCATTAATGTAGCTATTGAAACAAGTCATTCAGTTATCACTATCAGCACTTATGTGCGCCAGTCGCTCTACGTGATCTGGGGAAATACAAAATTGTACAGTGACTAAGTATTATTATTTCTCTGTAGGCCTACTCCAGAGAACAGAATAACCAACATGCCATGTTATTACCATGTGATATTTCCTTTATACCGAATAATTATACTGTGACCATGGTGACTGTAATAATATTTCTGTAATCTATACTCCAGAAAATAGAATAACCAACATGCCATGTTATCACCATGCGACATTTCCAATATTGGATGAAAATTCGTATAAACTCAATAATTAATAATGTAAGTTGTTTTGGTAGTTTAGTTGATTATAGTACGTTCATGAAAGTTTTTAAATTTCATTCATATAAATGGTTGTTAATCATCAGCATATTGTATTTATAAAGTTGTCATTTTATTATAAGTGATGTCTATAGGCCTAAATATAGACTTAATCCACCAGTCCTTCAACTGCTACGCACGAACATCGGGTTGTTCCGCCATTTTGATTGTTTCGAGATCGGGACCGAGGGATTCAGACTAGCCTAAAGAGAGCGCACCACCATTTATAAGGTTATAGAAACGTATAAAAAACGTATTATGTGACCCGTTCCGACAAAACCAATAACAAGTCGCATTTTTGACATTTCATGATTTGAATAAAAATGTAAGCACGGGACAATAATAAGCTTTAAAATGATACCACAAATATATACATAGCATCAATACTTTTCAAGATATGGATAATTTTGTAAATGATAACTTGATAGTTTTCCTAAATTGATATTTCGAGTAATGCGCTAATTAGTTCCCTGCTTTACACAAGATTGAATAGGGATTATCATATAGCTGCTGAATTCATGCTACCTGCAGTAGATAGCTCTTGAATTCATGCTATCTGCAGTAGATAGCTGTTGAATTCATGCTATCTGCAGTAGATAGCTGTTGAATTCATGCTATCTGCAGTAGATAGCTGTTAAATTCATGCTATCTGCAGTAGATAGCTGTTGAATTAATGCTATCTGCAGTAGATAGCTGTTGAATTCATGCAAGGTTTGATTTACCTTGAAAAACGTGCATAGCAGTTTTTAGCGAAAATATTATTAAGGTCATGTTCTTATAATATTAGCATATGTTTACATTGTAAAATATTGCTATACAAGCTGATATTTGTGTAGCAGGTTGTCCAAAATGGAGAGCATTTTGCTCTACGACAAAAGTTAAATCGAACCCAGAATTCATGGTATATCTGCAGTAGATAGCTGTTGAATTCATGCTATCTGCAGTAGATAGCTGTTGAATTCATGCTATCTGCGGTAGATAGGCTAGCTGTTGAATCCATGCTATCTGCAGTAGATAGCTGTTGAATTCATGCTATCTGCAGTAGATAGCTGTTGAATTCATGCTAGATGCAGTAGATAGCTGTTGAATCCATGCTAGATGCAGTAGATAGCGGTTGAATTTATGCTATCTGCAGTAGATAGCTCTTGAATTCATGCTATCTGCAGTAGATAGCTGTTGAATTCATGCTATCCGCAGTAGATAGCTGTTGAATTCATGCTATCTGCAGTAGATAGCTGTTGAATTCATGCTATCTGCAGTAGATAGCTGTTGAATTCATGCTATCTGCAGTAGATAGCTGTTGAATTCATGCTATCTGCAGTAGATAGCTGTTGAATCCATGCTATCTGCAGTAGATAGCTGTTGAATTCATACTATCTGCAGTAGATAGCTGTTGAAATCATGCTATCTGCAGTAGATAGCTCTTGAATTCATGCTATCTGCAGTAGATAGCTGTTGAATTCACGCTATCTGCAGTAGATAGCTGTTGAATTCATGCTATCTGCAGTAGATAGCTGTTGAATTCACGCTATCTGCAGTCGATAGCTGTAACATTCATATTATCTGCAGTAGATAGCTGTTGAATCCACGTTGACGTCGTGCTATCTTCAGTAGATAGCTGTTACATTATGCACAAGATAGCTCTTGAATTTATGCTATCTGCAGTAGATAGCTGTTGAATTTATGCTATCTGCAGTAGATAGCTGTTGAAATCATACTATCTGCAGTAGATAGCTGTTGAAATCATACTATCTGCAGTAGATAGCTGTTGAAATCATGCTATCTGCAGTAGATAGCTGTTGAATTCATGCTCTCAACAGTTGATAGCTGTTGAATTCATGCTCTCAACAGTAGATAGCTCTTGAATTCACGCTATCTGCAGTCGATAGCTGTTAAATTCATGCTATATGCAGTAGATAGCTGTTGAATTCATACTATCTGCAGTAGATAGCTGTTGAAATCATGCTATCTGCAGTAGATAGCTGTTGAATCCATGCTATCTGCAGTAGATAGCTGTTGAATTCATACTATCTGCAGTAGATAGCTGTTGAATTCATGCTATCTGCAGTAGATAGCTGTTGAATTCATGCTATCTGCAGTAGATAGCTGTTGAATTCATGCTCTCTGCGGTAGATAGCTGTTGAATTCATGCTATCTGCAGTAGATATATAGCTGTTAAATTCATGCTATCTGCAGTAGATAGCTGTTGCATTCATGCTATCTGCAGTAGATAGCTGTTGAATTAATGCTATCTGCAGTAGATAGCTGTTGAATTCATGTTATCTGCAGTAGATAGCTGTTGAATTCAGGCTATCTGCAGTAGATAGCTGTTGAATTCATGCTATCTGCAGTAGATAGCTGTTAAATTCATGCTATCTGCAGTAGATAGCTGCTGAATTCATGATATATGCAGTAGATAGCTGTTGAATTCATGCTATCTGCAGTAGATAACTCTTGAATTCATGCTATCTGCAGATAGCTGTTAGATTCATGCTATCTGCAGTAGATAGCTGTTGAATTGATGCTATCTGCTGCAGTAGATAGCTGTTGAATTCATGCTATCTGCAGTAGATAGCTGTTAAATTGATGCTATCTGCAGTAGATAGCTGTTGAATTCATGCTATCTGCTCAAGATAGCTCTTGAATTCATGCTGTCTGCAGTAGTTTAGTTTAGCTGTTAAATTCATGCTATCTGCAGTAGATAGCTGTTGAATTCATGCTCTCTGCGGTAGATAGCTGTTGAATTCATGCTCTCTGCGGTAGATAGCTGTTGAATTCATGCTATCTGCAGTAGATAGCTGTTAAATTCATGCTATCTGCAGTAGATAGCTGTTGAATTCATGCTATCTGCAGTAGATAGCTGTTGAGTTCATGCTATCTGCAGTAGATAGCTGTTAAATCCATGCTATCTGCAGTAGATAGCTGCTGAATTCATGCTATCTGCAGTAGATAGTTGTTGAATTCATGTTATCTGCAGTAGATAGCGGTTGAATTCATGCTATATGCAGAATATAGCTGTTAAATAGATAGCCTACTCTCTAAATCTTCCTTTGAGCCGTATGAGTGACCACTCCTTTTAGAGTGAAATTCACTCTTCAAAAAGAGTAAACAAATTCACTCACAAAATTTGTCATGCTGCATATTTGTCATTCATTAATTTGTCATTTTACAAAGTAGGTCCCCCATTCAGTAATCCGTCATTACAAAATGAATAATTATAAGTCGTGAAAATATTTGCAATGATGAAAATTAATTTGAAATGCTATAAATTGTTTCCTCGGCATCCCAAGCACATTTCAACAGTTTCATATCGTCGGCAGAGTGCTACACTATTGTAAGTGCAGTAGAATGTAATAGGTGCCTTTTGTAAAACACCAATTGTTTGCAGCACAATCCCCTCATCATGCTCATTGTAAAGTGTTTATGTTCTGTACATGTATACTTTCCTGATGGCCACTTAGCTAGCCCCAAGATATCACCTTTACATGTAGTTAGGTGTCTTTTCTAGTGTTATTGGTTTAAAAGTAGGCCTAAGTACATTTATTGAAATGTTGCAAATGGCAGCCATTGCATTATACTGCACTTACGATAGTGTTGCACTTTGCCGACGATATGCAATGACGAATTTTTTAATTTGCCAAATTAGACCACTCATTTGACGAAATCTTTTTACGTAAGGGGCTGTTCGGAAGGGGGGGTCAAGAAAATCAATTAAAGAGTTTCCAAAACAAGAAACAAACGGAAATATTATCTTTGCTTGGCTATATCTCAAAATCAATATCCGAGTTCCGACGTATTTGAGAACAATTCAAAGGCCTATGTCTAAGGGAGCGATCGTTATTTATGGCAGGGGGGGGGAATGGGTAAATTTAGGGGGGAACGCGAAATTTTTTGTGGTCTTGAGGGGGAACCTGAAATTTTAGTTGAACCAGGAGGGGGATTGTTAAATTTTAAATGGAGAAAATTGGGAAAACAAGGGGAACGCGAAAATTTTGAGCGGACTCGAGGGGGGAACGCGAAATTTTTGTCGACATTTTTGCCAAAACACCCATTCCCCCCCTGCCGTAAATAACAATCGGTCCCTAATTGAGCAACGTTACGGCAAGATTCATTTAAAAAGTCGTGCGCACCATTGGTGCGCACTAATGAGCACGGATCACCGAGCATTGGCACAGATACAGTGCGCAGCGTCATTGCGCTAAAAGCGCGTAAATGCATAGACGCACAGTACGTGTACGCAATTCTCACGGACTTTTGGCGCTTTTATCGAACACAAAACAACGTGATCCCATCGCCGGTGCATAATCGGACGTAATCTTGCATGCATGAGGCGGGCAAAATTAGATTCTAAAACAATGGTAAGTTGTAATATTTACTGAAATTCTAGGATGGGATCCATACACCATTAAAGAAAGATGTAGAACGTGTTCAACACAGAGCAGCATGGGTTGATTTAAAGATATAATGGGAAGGGCGATCTTTTCTTTTATAGGCCCTACCATCCGAGTTATATAAGGTTAAAATTACGATTTTACCAAATTAAACTTTCACAACAAGGTTAAACATGTTCTTAGCTATACAACATACCTTTTATTTCGTCGAACAAGCTTTATTTTGTTCCAAAATCCACGTTTTTATCGCAATTTTTGCCGTAAAAAGAGCTGAATACTAAACCGGTGATACAAACTCCAAAACTTTCGCGTAGCACGAGCGCTTGATGTACGCTCGTTTTGACGGTGATTTACGCTCGCGTATCAAGCATTTTTAAGCGCGTTTGACAGTATTTTACTGCATGACGCAATTTTGTATTTATTCAAGATGATTTCTCTAAAAACACGATGTATTTTTCTTTTAAAAAATCCCTCATTTCACACATTCTTTGCCTCTCATCTGATCATCTTTTTATGTGACGGAAGTGATGCTGATTGTATGAAGGTATGTTTTTTGCTTTTCCGATCATTTTTAAATTGTTGTTCTTTGAGACAAAAACTTCTTTGCAGAATAGCTGTTTTCACATGTTTTCAAAAAGTTGTTTTAACCTTCATACATACATACATACATACATACAAAAGTTATTTATGACGCAATTCGCCGCAAGGCAACATTGCGTTTACCTTCTACGCTTTATAGTAGGCGCTTTAAGACCCTTTGATCAAATAGCCCACACCCGCCGACACCTCCAGTACAAACTCTTCCAGGAGTTTTTAGGAGGTTAACACATTCAAGCTCCGAGAATGCAATAGCAAACATAGCGACCTTCAACAACGAGATTTCGTCCATTTTAGGCACACGTTCCAGCGTATAAACGTCGCAAAGTAGACCTACAGAATTATTGTTTTTCTCCTTCTTCCATAGCCTCTTTCTAAATGGATGCGAAAATTCCCGAGGAGTCTCAGGAAGACACAATCTTTTGCACTCAAGCCGAAAAACAACGAAGATTTACGAAAAGTCTCGACACTTGATGCCGCTAGTTCAAGCCTGATTGACTTTGGAAACTCACGTGACGTCATCAGTCCTTCAGAAGAAGATCTTTTGGAACTGCTTCATAAAAGTAGGTCGCGAAACCAATATGGTGCACATTAATTGAAAGAGAATACATCTATTTCAGACTCTTACCAAAAGAAAGAGTATTTACACACTCCAAAAAATAGTGGATGTCAATCCAAAAAGAGTGACATTTTCATTCTTCAAGGAGCCATAAAGGTCCACTTCCAAAAAGAGTGTCCCGTTATTATCGTATACTTCAAAGAATGGACATTTCACTCTTGGAGTGAAATGTACTCTTTTAGAGTGCATTTTACTCTTTTGGAGTGAACATTTCATTCTTTTAGAGTGATGTTCACTCTTTTTGGAGTTCATAATGCTCACTCTTTTAGTTTACTCTTTTAAGAGTTGTCTCATATAATGTGGTTATCGATGCCAAAAAAAAAAGTGGCAAAATTCGCGCATATTGTGATAAAATTTATTTGATAGAGACGGTTGACCAATAAAAGTATAAAGACATATTCTGGATGGGAACCAAGGTGATTAACCGATTGGATAAGTTGGAAGACTGAAATGGTTGTTATAGGTCTAAAAATGATACGAGACCTAACGTTTACCATTAACTAATGTTAACAATAATCCAAAATTGTTAATCTAATATATAGTGTCCACCATGCTTTTTGATTTGATTTGATTTGATTTATTGACAACCGTGGATAACCAAACCCTCTATTGACGCTTGTTTTCATTGGGGGGCCCATTTTGATCTCCAGGACGGGTTGGGAACAGCCAGGGGTTAACACTATAATAGCCTACTCTTTTTGAAATTGGCTGCTAGAGACATGTACATGTGTGGCTTTCTGTACACAGGACCGACGGCTTAACGTCCCCTCCGAAGGACGCGGGGTACTTTCATGATCATTTACCCAATTCTAAATGAACCATGGGGGAGAGCAGAAGTCTGAATTTAATCTATATAGGTTGCCAATTAATTTCAGACATTTTTCCCCAAGTCAATATCCCAGCAAATCTCAACCGCCGGGAATTAAACCCGGACCTCATGCACTAAAGGCAAGTAGGCCTATCCTAACTATTTGGCCACGCTCTCCCCTTAATTCTGAATTTAATTTGTATCATGCACATTGCACAATTTTCTATAAAATATTGACATCTCCTGCTGTAATAAAGCCAGGAGACGCAGATAAAACTGATTGTAACATTTCACTCATTCCTTTCCAGATTACATTTATCGCCGTACATCACGTGATGGCACGGTCAATCTGGTGGACCTACCAGACGAGATCCTCCTGCGCATCGTCAGCTTTGTCAACCCGCTGGGCGAGACTTTCGTGAATCTGAAGCACACCTGTCGTCGCCTGCGTGCCATCACTGACGACGTCTCCCTCTATCCTCACCGTCATCTCCGCATACCTCCCTACGCTCTGTTCTCGTTCAACACCCTTCAGGTGATATTGGACGTCTCCAGGAATACATTGTCGTCTCTGGATGTATCGGATTGTGAAGACGTGAATGACTACAACTTGTTTAGATTGGTGTCCAATATCGGCAATTTAGTGAAACTGAACATCAGCGGGTGTAAGCAACTCACCAACGCCGCTCTCAGAGTAATCGGGAACCACACTACCGCTCTACAGTGGATCGATTTCAGCAGATGCCCGCTGATAACCTGCGCTGGTGTGCAGCAGCTTTTTCAATGTCTCGGAAGAACCTTGCAGCATGTTAACATGAGCAACTGTCTCGGGATTCGCAAGGATCCGCACAAGCTAACGGCGATTAGCCGGTACTTTGCGTCGCTTCGACATCTCTCTGTAGGCTGGTCGCGCGATCTGGTGAAGCTTAATCCGCTATTGGATATGGATTTGGATCGCTTGACCAGAGGCTGCACAGACCTGACCTACTTAGACATTAGTTATAGCCATTCCACCAATACAAGCATGGCAACAATCACATCAAACTGCCCAAATCTAGAGACACTCTTAGCCAAGCAGTGTTTTGTACAAGATAATGGGTTGAAGTCGATCGGGCAAGGGTTGCCACGTCTGAAGCGGCTCGATCTTACCGATTGCTGGTATGTCACCGATAAAGGTCTTGAATCGATCGCCTTCGGTTGTACACAACTAGAAATCGTCGTCCTGACGAGGTGTTATGAAATCCGCGGCAACGGCGTGGTAGTCCTGGCGAGCCATTGCAAGAAGATGACCTCGCTTATCCTTCGGCAGTGCTTCCGGGTCGACGACCAGGCTTTGCAATACGTGGGCCTTAGCAATCCAAAATTGCGATATCTAGACGTGAGTTTCAACATGAACATCACCATGGACACTGTAAGACTGATCAGACGAAGAAGGCCCCTGGTTCGACTCGTGACGGAAGGATGTCCGGGAGTGTCTTTCTTCGGGTCCAAATCTAGGTTTCGGTTTTATCAAGTTGACTTGAACAAGAATCTGTCACCTACACCCAGTGGGGTTTTCAAATTCAGGGAAACTGCTGTTTAGAATGAATAACTTGTTATCTCAGGATATGTTAGGAACCAAAACAAAGGATCGATGAAGTCCTAAACGTAATTATTTTTCATCTCATGGCAAGTCAGTGAAGTCAACGGGTTGTCGCCCGGCTATGCGGAGTCGTTAAACTTTGTGCGTGTACAAATAAAAACGCACAATGATTTCACTACTGACTCGCTGGCCAAGTTGGCAAATATCAAAATGAACTAGGACAACAAAATTAATACAGCACATTTTTTTTTGACCTTTTTGAATAATTTGTTTTGTTGGCGAGTCTAGAGACTTTAACTCGGCCACCGGCACCATCATGCCCCTTTAACCTCGTCTGAAAATTGGTATCTCTGGTTTTTATGATTCATTGTCCCGTGTATAGATTACTTTCCGTTTAAAAAGAAAATAAACATGAAATGCCTACGGGAGGCGTTTTTGTGACGTTTGGCCCCGTACTAATAGGCCTAGTATAACCTAACTCACTATGTAAATACCATACAGAATTCCCAAGAACAATGTAGAAGTAAATAACCACATTGTCAAAAACAATGAGGGAGGTTTCAGACCTACCCAATACAAGAACAGATAGGCCTACATCGTATAAGAATCGTGTAAAATACGGTTTTTAGCTTGTGTTTTAAAAATTGCTTGAATGTGGAATTATTCCAAATTAGATCGAACCAAAAGATTAGGATAATTATATTCAGCTTTGTTTCATCTGGCAAACAAAGTTTTTTTTTCAATTATAAAAAATAAATAGTTCTGTACATATCTCTGGAAACGGGAGTAAATACTGTATTAATGAAATAAAGAGTAATGAATGTAATATGAGGTGTTTTATTAATTAATAATTTGTACAGGATAATTACAAGCAATTGAATATAAACACGATAAATAGCAAGAAACTTTTAATAATGAATGAGATTTTAATAATTATTATATTATTGCGTGTGTTGTATAAATTATTTAATAACCAGCTGGAATAGCTTGGAAAAATAAACTTACACATGCAGCTGGAATATGATGTTGTAATATTATTATTTTTTTTTTTTTTTTTTGGGGGATGCGCAAATTGTGATTTCTTCCTCAGGAGCAAGGCTGTAGGCTCAAGATTTCCTCAATCCCCGGGGCCTCAATCATTCCAGAAATACTATAGCTTTATTCTGCACTTCGAAACATAGCATATTATTTAGAGAAACTCTAAAGCCTTCGAAGAACGGGCTTTATTGAGGAAAATTATATAGTTTGATAGACTTGTTAACAACGTCATGGTAAAATTGTGTTTTGTGATTGTCACCACTCTTCAGTCCAGGTCGTCCTTTCCTCATTGGCACTTCTGATTTCTTAGTATTGATACACTGAATTCAAGTTCCTTTATATGACTTTTTCCATAACATGTTGCTTCTGTACAAATTTCCTCAGATATATGTACTATTTCCACCTACCTTCACCCAACTCGTTTTTCCTATTAAATTAAATACATTGAATACCTACTCTACTCTCAAATTTGCATTGTTACCCATATATCCTAACACCAACATCTTCCTCTTTTCCTCACAATTTTGCACAACCAGTGTCTTGAGATTTCCTCTCTTCCATTCAGTAGCTTCACTGCCTCACATCCCGCACATTAACTTGTCATCTGTGCTGAGATATGTTTCCCTCATTGTCATCTTCTACCTCACTCCTCGGCCGCCTCCTTTTCTTCTTTCCTCTTTTTCTTCTTCCTCTATTCTTTTTTTTTCTTCTCCCTTCCACTTTTTTTCCTCTTTTTTTTTTCTTCTCAAGGCATCATTTCCTCAATTTTGACTGTCATTTCCTAGGAGCGGTGCTCCCCGGCTCCCGCACAATTTGCACCCCTGTGGGGGGGGGGTCACTTCTCCCGAAAATTTGGCTTGCCCCTCAGACCCTCACACCAAAATCCTGTCTACGAGGACAGGCTTGATAAGGTCGGATTTACCTTTTGGGGGGCTCTGGGCCAGACCAAAATTTGGAGGCCCTCAACGCACCGTGAGGAAGGCATGTGCACTCAAATGGCCATTTTTTTAAATTTTACTTAGACATTTGCGCGTGAAGCGCGCGGAAAAATTTGAATTTTAGAATATTTTGGCCTAAAATGAAGCTCAATTTTGCTATATAGCCCAATTTTGGCCCAAAACATGGTGTATTGGGGCTAAAATGGAAGATGCACACTGCACAGGGCAATTTTGGGGGGCCCCTAAATTTTGGGGCCCTGGGCCTGGGCCCATCTGGCCCTATGGTGAATCTGGCCCTAACTTTAATTAGATTGGATTTTAATTGGATTGCTGGCCGGGAGCACTCACATAAATGGTCTGTACGCATGTGTGACCAAAAAAAAAACAAGGAAAAGGGGTGCTAAATCAGATATTTTAAGGGATGGGGTATGAACGTTTGGACAGTATTTATTGTGGGACATTGGAGCACATCAGACATCGAAGTTGCATTCTGAATACGAAGAATCCTTCTGATATCAAATAATTTTGATTTTTTGAAATTCGAAATGTAATACACATTTTATGGCAAATGATTAAAAATTGATATTTTTGATATTTAACAGTACTCGAAGTAAACTTTATAAATCTGATGATTTCATGATTTATACTTAAAGTGTATACATGTAGGTGGGATGAAAAGCCGACAATCAATTGAAAATTTTGACCTTTCGTATTGAAGATATGGAGTTTTTCCCAAAACACCAAAAAAAATTAGGTCTTTTTGGAAAAAAAAAATCCATATCTTCAATATGAGAGGTCAAAATTTTCAATTGATCGTCGGCTTTTCCTCCCAGCTACATACACTTTAAAAATATATCATTAGATTTATCAAATTTACTTCGAGGACTGTTATATATCAAAAATGTGAAAAATATCCACTTTTAATAATTTGTCATAATAAAATTTGTATATTATATCGTGAATTTCAAAAAATGGAAATTATTTGATATCAGAAAGACATTCTTCGTATTCAGAATGCAATTCGATATGTCTGATGTGCTCTCATGTCCCACAAAAAATACGGGAAAAAATACCGAAAAAATACTGTCGAAACGCTAAAACGCTCATTCCAGATCCCTTAAAATGAATCAAGAATAGGGAATGTCACAAACAAGTATTTTATTCAGTCCATGACATAATGTACATGTAGTAGCAAGCATTTGCGCATGGAATTGATCGCAGCGCGAAATTCAAACTCAATTACCCAATATACCCAGCCAGTTTCGACTGATTTTGTCTATTATTATGTTCTCAGAATCTTCCTTCCTATACTTTGTACAGAGTTGAAGAGTCCAATATAATCAACACTTGGACTCAAAACTTGGACTGTGTTGGATAGGCTCGCTTTTTCCCCTAAAATGTTGTTTTCTACAATTTTTTGACCAAAACTCACTTTTGACCAAAACTCATTTTTGACTTGCTCATTTTTGAACAAAATCACATTTTTGACCAAAAATCACATATTTGACCAAAAATCACAATTTTGACCAAAAATCTAATTTTGACCGAAAATCATGTTTTTGACCAAGAAAAGATTCTGAAAACATAATAATGATAAAATTGGATGGTTTTTTCAACCAATACAAAATTTATTGGTCTCGCTATGACTTTAAAAATATTTGACTCGACTTCGTCTCGTCCAATATTTTAAAACTCATAGCTCAACCAATAAATTTGTGTATTGGGTTCAAACCATCCAATTTTATATTAGAGTCACTCGGTAGCCGTGACCAGCAAGTTTTAAAAAAAAAGACTGATAAAGAAGACTAATAACAGATGCTCCCGCGAGACTATATTTACACGTAACATTAAAACACTATTGTTCGATGTTATTTTTCGCTGGGTACAAAATGTATAACCATGCTAAATGTTATTTACAGTCCCAGGTGTAATATCGTGACAACTCATTAATTCCAAAAGGGCCACCAATCCTACAGTCAATCATTGTTCGTAATAAACAAATATTTTTGCTTCCATTTCACGCGGTATTTCATAGCGAAAATTAGTTGCAAATCATACTGATCCAGAATTTTTGGACACTGCTATACAGGTCTACCTGGTTATCACCTTCACACTACTTTTTCAGATTCACTTCCAAATATACCCAAGCAGTTTCCTGGATACCCTACATACAAATTCTGAGCCCCATTCGCCAAAAAATCAAGTTTTTCACAATTCTTTTGTTCTTATCGGACGACGCATCCATTTATATAATAAATGCTGTATTTCGACACAGTAATTTACAGCAGAGGTCCGTGGCCTAATGGTTAGTGCGCTTGACTCCAGATACGCTATCCCGAGTTCGAAACCCGGTAACCAACTGATTTTTTTTCCAATGTTTTATTACACAATTTATTCTCCTTAATCAAGGATAACAGATCAGGTATTATAGGTATGCAATACGACGTTACTCATTGTTATTCTCATTTAAATATATTTTGTCCTACCACGGGCAAATTCGCATGATAATAGGACAATGATGATTGTGATATGTATGAATGGTTGTTGAATCGATTAAAGGGGCATTTCGTGATCCACAGCCTCACCCCCCCACTTTTCCCAAAAAAGTTGAGATTTTTACACCACTGGATACCTCTGGCTACATAATGTTTATACCAAATATTTCTTGCAAATTAATTCGTTTAGCAAAAATATCGCCAAATTTGAATTTCGTTCTGGTGCACCAGAACGAAATTACAACTCATTGTCTATGGAGCAGTGTAATACACATGATCATGCATAACTCGCAAACGCAAAATCGGAATCAACTGAAATTTTGGAAATAAGCTTTTTTAGTGGATATCTACTGAAAAATGTCATAAAAAGAGGATGCTAGGATCACGAAATCCTCCTTTAAGAAACCTGACTCTCTGTCATCTTCAGCTATCGTAGAACATGACAATTGTCATACCGTCCCGGTAGGTTGATTACAAACACTCTGTAGGTGTGGAAAATTGTTCCGCTAGTATGGAAGGCCAGCAGGAAAAAAAATATCCAAATAACATTTATCAAGCATATATAGTACGGAAGCGTCTATGTGACACAACTTGACAAGATAATTATCTTGCCATGTCGACTTATTATCAGCATTATGTCAACATGACGATATAAAATATCTCGCCAAGACAACTGAACAAACAAGTCAACATGGCAAGATAAATTATCATGCTAAGTCTACATACCAAAAATGGATGTCGTCTTCCCGAAATATATTATTATGCCAAGTCAATTTAGCAACAAATTAATGTCTACATAGCAGGATATTTTGTCACGTCCAGTTGACTTAACAAACAATATAAGTCAACATGGTAAGATAAATTATCATACCAAGGAATAGTAATTTTTGACACCGTATAATTTAAATTATTGAAAAGCATCCTCGGGATGTAGAGGAGGGGGCGGCCCGAAATTAAAGGGAAAATTAAATCTCAAAAGACCGCCGACAACCACCGCTCAATAGGGATATCCAACTAGAATGCCCCGCAGGGCTACAAAGAACCACAAACCGCGAAATTTGGATATCCAGCTAGATTGCCCCGCAGGACTCAGGAACCACAAATCTTGAAATATGGATATCCTGCAAATTAAAACCACAAACCGCGAAAAACCGCCAACAACTGCCGCTTAATAGAAATATTCAACTATATTGCCCCGCAGGGCTACAAAGAACCACAAACCGCGAAATTTGGATATCAACTAGATTGCAAGGGCTATAAAGAACCATAAACCGCGAAATATGGATGTCCAACAAGTTTTAAGTATAAATTAGCCCAGATAGAGGGCAAAGCTTGAAGGATTAGGGAAATTATAACCACGAACCGCGAAAGTTGCCTTAACAAACAATATAAGTCAACATGGTAAGATAAGTTATCATACCAAGTAATAGTAATTATTGACACCGTATAATTTAAATTATTGAAAAGCATCCTCGGGATGTAGAGGAGAGGGCGGCCCGAAATTAAAGGGAAAATCAAATCTCAAAAGACCACCGACAACCGCCGCTCAATAGGGATATCCAACTAGAAAGAACCACAAACCGCGAAACTTGGATATCTAGCTAGATTGCCCCGCAGGACTCAGGAACCACAAATCTTGAAAATTAAAACCACAAACCGCCAACTGCCAACAACTGCCGCTCAATAGAAATATCCAACTAGATTGCCCCGCAGGGCTATAAAGAACCACACACCGCGAAATATGGATGTCCAACAAGTTTTAACTATAAATTAGCCCTCAATAGAGAGCAAGGCTTGAAGGATAAGGAAAATTATAACCACGAACCGCGAAAGACCTCCAACAACCACCTCAATAGAGATATCCAACTATATTGCCCCGCAGGGCTACAAAGAACCACACACCGCGAAATACGGATATCCAACAAGCTTAAACAATAAATTAGCCCCGATAGAGGACATGGCTTGAAGAATAAAGGAATACCACGAGCCGAGAAAGACCGCCAACAACCGCCGCTCAATAGATATATCCAACTAGATTGCCTGCAGCAGGGCCGTAGCAAGCAGGGCGGCCAGGGATGCCATGGCCGCCCCACTTTTGAGAAATTTGTTATGTTTTTCTTTATATCTTTATTTCAATATTGGCGTATATTTGTATTTTGACCGCCCCACATTTGTGATGGCCGCCCCACATTTTTCAACCTTGCTGTGGCCCTGGCCTGCAGGGCTACAAAGAACCACAAACGGCGAAATTTGGATATCCAACTAGATTGCCCCAGTGCTACAAAGAACCACATACATATAGCTACATATACTCGTATTTTTTATTGTCATAAATCAAGGATAATATTATTCAAACTTCTAATTTTCGCTTTATTCGTCTTATGGAGTACTTCGTAAGGGACCGATCGTTATTTACGACAGGGGGGGGAATGGGTGTTTTGGCAAAAAATATCGACAAAAATTTCGCGTTCCCCCTCGCGTCCGTCCATAAAAAAATTCACGTTCCCCTTGTTTTCCCAATTTTCTCCATTTAAAATTTAACAATCCCCTCCTGGTTCAACTAAAAATTTCAGGTTCCCCCCTCAAGACCACAAAAAAAATTCGTGTTCCCCCCTAAATTTACCCATTCCCCCCTGCCATAAATAACGATCGCTCCCTAACCGGATGACTTTTCAAGCTTGGAGCTACTCGGCTTCATTCATAAAAAGAAAAGAAATCTACCAAAAAAACGTTGACAACGTAAAGAAAGCAGCAAGTTTAAAAAGCCCCACCTCGGCTCACTTTTTGAAACTTGGTCCCATTTGTAAAAGATACTGATTTAAACTTTGTCATAATTATCAACTTAAAACATTACCAGAAGTGTTATGTATCTTTAATGTGCCGATGCGATATTAAAGTTGTTAGCATTCTGGAACGATCAGAAAGGTTATTATGTTGTTCTTGGCCAATAGGCCTATCCTATATGTTTTGTTTTATAATAATTATTTCATGATCAAAACGAATAACAAGTAGGTATGTTAATGGCAATGATGCTATTGTTTAAACGTTAAAAACACCGATTTGCTGTTGATATTCAAAATGGGACCAAGTTTCAAAAAGTGAGCCGAGGTGGGGGCTTTTTAAACTTGCTGCTTTCTTTACGTTGTCAACGTTTTTTTGGCAGATCAGAATTTACGGGCAATGCTTACAGAACCTCATTAATATTCATGACCTGCTGTACGTGGTGCCAGGCGGCTGACACTGAAAAATTTGCATGGAAAAATGACCCGTCTCCTCCGCAGCCAATTTGGTTCCGCTCCATCGAAATCAAGCCGGTCACGGAGGAGACTACCCTCCTTTGTGTTTGTTCATTTGTGTATGGAGAGCCCTTTTTGGAGTCCGGAATGACTTAGGCTACGCTCTCAGCTAGAGTCCGACGCTGCATTTTGCTAGAAATACCTTTTCTGTGAAATCGCTATAGAGCCAACCGGGAGCACGTATTCGTTTTGAAAATATAGCATTAAAATTAGTATCACCCTTGTGGCCACCGTGCAGTGGAAAACCTTAATTCTTTCATTAAAAGGAAATGAAAATTAAAAAAACACGGATCTACTTGTGCACCAATAAAATTGGCATAGCAATTTGTCTCAAATATGAATGAATTTTAAGAAACATACGGGGTATGATGAACATTGACCTGACGCCATGATAGTAGGATCTATTAGTCGTTTTATATACAATGTATATACCGTATTGTCATAATACCAATATTTGTCATTATATATAAATGAGTAATATCTAGCAACGTAAATGTGCAGTTCATATGCACAAACGAATAGGCTACTGATCTTTATGATATTCAGGTTTTTGTACATCACATATAACATGTCACATAGGAGGTCATACGTGTTGACCTTCATCTATTGTATTTGTTCATCTGTGTATGGAGAGGATTAGCGCCATTAAACGCCATTAAAACGCCATCAGTAGGCCTATTAGGGCGTAGTTCAGTGAACTCACCGGATTGCTATTCCAAGTACTTTGATAATACAGATAATATGTATTAATGGGTCGAGGCGATTGCATTGAAAAACCTAATAAATTATTCATAACAGTTACGTAATCAATCGATAGTGCGGACACTTTTTATTTGCAAACCACCAAAATTCGTGATCTTTTAGCGTTGGAAAAGAAACCACGTGAATAGAGTGCCCTCTCAAGAATATCAACTCTCTGGTGGTGCCGTAAAGTCAGGTAAAGTGCTACCGATCGGGTAGACGAGATTTAAGCTTATCTATCAAACTTTGAGTCTCATTTGCGCCAAATAGGGTGAAATACCAATCATGAAACCTGATCAACATAAGAAGAAACGTAGTGCACAGTATAAGAAGAAACACGGTATTAAGAAAGAATCGGCAACTGGAGAAAAAGGAAACAGACAACGAGTCGATAACAAAAC
Organism: Amphiura filiformis; assembly: GCF_039555335.1. Lineage (NCBI taxonomy): Eukaryota > Metazoa > Echinodermata > Ophiuroidea > Amphilepidida > Amphiuridae > Amphiura > Amphiura filiformis. The sequence continues at coordinate 25,681,836 of NC_092629.1, forward strand.
CGGCAAAGATGGGTTGCCGAATTCGACAGGCACGACTGTCACTGACGTTGCTGCTCATAAAGCTGAACAGAATAGTGGTACACATGAAGAAAAAGTCATAAAGGTACAGTAGTGACAATAAAAGGACCTGTTGCCAAAATAGAGAGTTATTAGTCCTTCGCATGACTAAATGCCCGAAAAATACAGAAGGTCATGTGTCTTATATGGTGTTTTGGTGGGGCACATTTGCGTTACAACTTACAAGCACTGATTTTGATCATTTGTCTTCCTTTTCACTAAAATTGATACATGACTATAGTGGGAATTCCAATTGAATGAACGCAGCTTTTAATAGCGTGACGAGTTTTTGCGTACACTGCGTGATGTACGCGCGACGCCAGCGTGTGCGACTGTATCAAAAGCGTGAAATGCGAAAGTGAATCAACCATGCCAGCGCACTCATGATTGGTTAGCATTGTATCCAAGGTCGTGCGTTCGCGTTGTAGTTTGAAATACGCGATATAAGATCGCGGTTGGATCGAGTGCAGCTGTTGAAAGCTGCGTTCATTCAATTGGAATTCTTACTATAAAACTATACATCTCACACCAGCAAAACTATACATTTTTGGAAAGCTTATGTTCCAAGGTATCCAAATATGCAAATTTGAAGTTGGTATACAGGGTGCGTAAGAAAATATATAGGGTGATATCATGAAAAAATTTAATTTTACTAGTAAATTGATTATTTACTTCATTTGCTACTGATATGGAATACCTCAAACTAATTTTGTGGCAGGCGACACTGTGAGCTTTAATAAAATGTATACTTTTGCTATGTTATGATTGACCAAAGTGGCGATACAGGGTGTGAAAATATACATAACTTCATGCACAAAATGTTGATTACATTTTTGAAAATATTTTCTTTAGAGTGTATCCTACATTTATTTTAACTGCATATTTAGATTCCTGGGGTAAAAAGCTTTCCAAAAATGTATAATTTTCCTATCTTAGGGTGTATAATTCTCAAGATACAACAATTGAAAGCCAAAACGCATGTTGTGACTGAAAATTTTTTTTTTTTTTTGTAAGTGAATAGTAAAAAATTGTGGTTCTTGTGACTTGCAGTTCTCAGTGAATACTTGTAAACATGATTAGATGAAATTAACAGCTGAATATGAATAATGAATAAACAAGCTTTCATTTGAGGTATGATTTGCATGTATAGCACACAATTTGACAATGATATAATTAAAATTCAAAAAGATATCATGTCTTCAAAGCATTTGCCATAGAGATTGTACATGCTCCTCTACCACTTATCCTCTATACCACTTATCCACCAGGTTTATCTTCGTTAACATTTTAATATTTTTCGCTAATTAAACGAATTCAAATTCCAAATTGTGAAACATATTTGAAAATTAGAATAATGAAGCTGTATAATGAGCCCAAACTTGATGCAATTGGACCAAGAATAACTTTGTGACAACAAGTTAAATCAGAAAGGGAGAGAAAAATGTAGCATACCAGGTATTTTGTGGTCCCACCATAAGACACATGACCATAACTAATTTTTTTGGATTTAAAAAAAAATATATGTGATCATCGACCACGAAGTGGTAGTAAAGTCGACTCTGGATCATTTTCAGTTTATTGCAGATATTGAATGAATGCACTTTCAGCTTCAAAATGACACCTCAACCAGCTTCATCGGACATCTTGAAGTGAAGTTATGGTTCATCAAAGGTCAAATTCCTAATTAGAGAATAAAGGTATTGTTTTTAGCCGCTGGAGTGCATCTATCGTCTCATATAACACGGGCGACATGATTATTTTTTAAGTAAAACAACGAGGCGAAAAATAATGATGTCGCCCGTGTTATATGAGATGATAGATGCATGACAGCAGCTAAAAACAATATTCTCATTCTTAAACACTTCAATTCAAATAAAAATATCATACACATTTTAATCAAATTAAATCCTACATTTTGCAAGGAATTACCTAGGGCTTAAAGTCGATCAGTCCCGTTGTTGCTGTGCACCTCCGATTGGTCCAAATAGCGAGTACGCGTATCGCGTCGACGCACACGTGCGGACCCGTGTGATATCGTGTCATAGGGCCTATCACACGGGTAAAGCTGGGTAAGAACCAATAAGATTGCAGGAACATTCTCAAGTGTTTAAGAATATACTTTACATAGAAATCCATATAATACTGTTTTTGATTGTATCTCAAAATGGAAAATGCCGACTTTACGACCAGTTTGTGGTGGATGGGCACATATTATTGTTTTGTCAAATGAAATTTTTGGAAGGCGAGGTGGCCTGGTGGTCTAAGGCGCTGGACCATTAGGGAGAGTTGAGCGAGGGGTCTGTGGTTCGATAACAAGGCCAGGGAGAGACTACATTGTATACCTCCAGACTCCAGAGGGTGAAAAGGAGGCAGTGTAACTCCTAATCACAATGTATTAATAATGTTGTTTCCTTGCAGGAGTTTGCATCATTATTTTCAATACTTAGTCTGAGATGAGAGAGTATGTGTGAGCCATACCTGGTAAACAAGGGAGAGACTATTACCTCCGGAGGGGTGAAAAGGAGGCAGTATATAGCTCCTAATCACAATGTGTTTTGTTGTTTCCTTGCAGGAGTTCACATCATCATTTTCAAGGCGTAAGATAGAAAGCAATTGGGACCGATATGAGGGATTACCGGATGATGATGAGGAGAGACCATTACCTCCAGAGGGGTGGAATTCAACAGGCTACTTAGTGAAACGGGTAAGTAAAACAGGTTGCCTCATCAACCTGGCGCACAACAGGTATTATTATCAGGTAATCTGATGGCGCCCATTAGATCCACTGAATCAATGAGTTACCCACGTTGAAGAAGAAATAAACACTATTTGTTTTGATTCACACACACGATACAAGTTTGGTAGTAAAATAATTTTGATAAAGAAACTTGCTTATAAACTGCCCTTGAAGATATCTTGAAAGTGTTCTTTATACCAGCAGGCGGAATATTTTTGAAAGGAGTGCGAGTTAACATAGCGGTAAGTCCTCGCTTTGCACTGTCACTGAGGTTCCGGGTTCAAGCGCCGGCGCGGCCCAAGGACTCATGTGCACTTGGTTTATCCCGATTCCATGCTCGCTCTCGCAGGTTTTCTGCGGGATCTCCGGTTTCCTCCTGTATCGCAAAAATCGGTGATTAGTTGTTTGGTTAGCAAAAACTTCCTTCACCCAATGGAATTTGGGGAGCTGCACAGATAATTGGTGGATGTTACAATCTAAATACGGATAGGTGAGCGCTGTTCGGCAGCAACCTAGTTGATGCGATCTGATTGTGATGATTCACCATTGCATCAAAATTACAGCGCTTTGAGTCCTCTAAGATCTGGAGAAAGGCGCTTTATAAATCCAAATTTTGTTAAAATTTTTTTATTATTAATTAAATAAGAAATTAACCGCTGATTCCTGATTTGTATAAGCAGAGTAAAGAAATGCAGAAAGAAACATAATAAATGCATTTAAACATTTTTTTTTTTTTTAATTTTATAGGTCATGCTGAAGCACAGTTCCGTTTGCGAGATGAGCAGAGTTGGGAAGAAGAAGGCACACAATCCAGTGAGGTACATGTAGGAAAATGGTGACATTCACCACACATTGGACACAATTTATCCCTCCAAAAGCAGAAAAAGTACCATTTCTGTGCTGTTTTTATTATCGAGTTGAGCCGAAAACCTGTGTTGATCTGCTCTCAGAAATCCCCATTGAAATGACAGACCTGTGCCGAACAAGAATTATCGCTTTCCACTCTACAGCTGCACGACGGGTAGCCATTACTGTTTCATAAAACAGCCCATTTATCATGATTTGCAGCATAACATCACTTATCCCAGTTGTCCAATTTGGGTGTATTCCTCAAACAGTTTGGGTGTTATTACTGTTATACCTCTGATATTTGCTTGAAAATCCTTGATTCCTTGGACTTTCTGGAATATTATTCATCTGTCATTTGGTTAGCCAAAAAAACGAGTGATTTGAAAACAAATGCGATTTTCTTTTATTCCCGACTTGGTACCGGTATTTTGAAAAAAAAAGATCTGATTTTCGCCAAAATGTCTTCCTCTTATCTTCATATATTCAGGATCATTGCACAAACATGTTCGTGTACTAGTATTTTGCAGTTAGTTACTTTAAGATTTGGGTGTATTCTTTAGTCATTTGGGTCTTAATAATCCCAAGACATTTGGTGTTTTAAAACTATTTCCTGAGATGTGACGTGTCAAAGGAGTGCAAGAATTTTAAATACAAGGGACAAGTGTTCTGTTGATTAATTTTCTATTAGCCCACAATACTGAGGCGTAATTGTCTTTAACACTTATTTTTCCACAGGCTGGTATCAAGTTTCTTTCTGTGGATGTAAATGCATTGGCTCGTCATATCAGTACTATTCCACTCCCAGAGAGGCTGGGGATATCGAGGTGCTTATTTGAGGTCAGTATTCAGTAATTGGACTATTCCAGTTGAAACCCATATGTGACATGATCAAGGGGAATGAGTCACATGTCGACCCTGGTCGAAAATGAGTTTTACATTTCTAAAGAGGACATTTAGAGCTTTCAGAAACTGAAAACCCTATGTTGATACAACCTTTCTTTGCAAAGTTACATCAATTTATCAATTGCTGAAAACAATATAAAACAAAAGAATTTTAACACTTTCTTTGCCAATATCTCCAAATCAATATTGGCGACATCCGACTCATTCCCCTTGATCGTGTCACATATGTGATGCGATCCAGCAAAATGAGTCTGATGTCGACCAAAATCAAAATTCAGTTTTCAATCTCATTATATGAGCCATTCCCAGAGCTTTATTTTGCTGAAATTCCCATCATAATTAGACTTATGGTTCCAGCGATATGGCCCTTATAGTGTGACTCAGAGCAGTAAAATACAAAGAAAGTTGAATACTATTGTTGATTGTATCTCAAAATCAATATCCCGACATCTGACTCATTTTTTCATAAGGGCCTTTATTAGAGACACATTTACATACGTTATAATAGGGTCCTGAGACGTTCTAGTAGCTTTTCTGATGCAGTAAATGTATTGCAAATTTACACAGGCCTTCAAATCCGCAAGCTATTTCACTGTATCAATGTCTATCAGTCACTTCAACATTAATGGTACCCTTTAGCAAATTGAAAATACCCTGGGTGGGCGCTTATTGGGGTATGGGAACAAATACGGTACTTGCACATAACACCTTTGCAAACATGTTTAATATGAGATTGAGATATAGGCCTTTTAATTATTGTTTCTAATTCTTGGGCACAACATGTACATTTGAAAGCAATCAAGATTGCATCTCAAAGCATACAATGAATGATGTTGTAAACTACAATGTTAGTTGTAGCAGCATTTGGGTGCATTCCTCAGATATTTTGTTTGGTGCATAACTCAGACATTTGGGTGCATTCCTCAGATATTTGGGACATTAGGGTGTATTCCTGACACATTTTGGTGTATTCCGCAAATAGGGGTGGGGGTGTGTGTGTATTGTAGACACATTGGGTGTATTCCTCAGACATTTCCTCTGCTCTCTTTGTACTAATCCCTAATAATGTATTTACCTTGTTCAAACTATAGGACGATGTATTGGAGATATTGGACAGAAAAGCCAAAGACATGTCCAACACAATGAACTCCTACCCACATGAAGGACACCACCCGACATCGAGATTATTACATAATACTGATGATGTAATCACAGTAGATCAAGTGAACACATCAAGTAAATCATCTAGTGATGAAAGAACTCAAGAATCAAAGAAAAGTATTACAAATGAGAAATCAAAGTTGTCATCGGAGAAGAGTGATCCACAAACAAACATTGATACACTGAAAAAAGATATCAAATCTGCAGTACGGGGAGTTGTTAACAAAATTGAACCAAGTAGTGTGCTTGCTGATGTGAAAACATCAGTGTCAAAAACAGATGGAGGAGAAAGTGAGACGAAACCATCCAATGATGATGAGGATGAACTAGACTTTCTCTTGATGTTAGAGAATCCTGTAAAGGTTAAAGGTCAGAGTGATAAGAGGGAGGAAGAAGAGGATCACAGTGATTATATTGCAGGTTGGTATCAGATATTCTGGCTTTTAATACTCTGCATGCTAGCCATATAGGCTTCAACATAAAAAAGTTCAAGTTTTGGGATATTTTCCGGGGGCACTATAGTGGCAAGAGGGGGTATCAGGCGCGTCTGTGTACTTTCAAAAAGCACCTTAAACAAGTGTATATTTTTTCATATACTAATCCAGGTAAAACACACTTACGTGCAGACGTTTCGATAGCTATCAGCTATCTTTCTCAATGCTACTGTTGATGTGATGATCGTTGAACAGCTGTTGTTGATTGCTGCTTGGCAACCGAGTTGCCAGACGATTTCTCCATCAACAGGTCGTCAAAGATGTGACTTAGGTTGTACTGGCCCTCGTCTCGGTTCATTGTGGTGCCTTGTTTTCTGATAGTGATGACCTCCTTTATCCATCTTGTGTATTTATCACACTCTTTACCAACGATCTTTGCCTCATCCCAATTGATGACATGATTATTGTCCACAACATGGTCAGTTATCGCTGATTTGTGGATGGTTGACTGCGATGCTTTCCTGTTGGCTCTAGTGCAGATGTTAGTAGTAACTTTCTCTGCCTCATTTCTGTGTTCGTCTTTAAGCGTTTACGAATTTTCTGCCGGATTCACCTATGTAAGTAAGGTCACAGTTTTTGCACGGAATTGAGTGAATGACGTCGGTAGAGTTGTGTGGTTCGCGTTTATCTTTGGGATGGACGAGTAGATTGCGTAATGTACTGTGGGGTTTCATTGCGGCATGAATGTTGTACGATTTCATGATTCTAGCAACGCGCTCGGACACCCTTCTACATACGGTAAGCGTCACCAAACCTCTGGATTTTTCACTGTCGTCTTTACTAGATTTCTTAGCTTTTTGCTTGGGGTGGCCATTTTACTCTTGACTTTTTCCACACACCAGTCAGGGTACCCACACTGTTTTAGAGCACCTTTAATTATCTTTTCCTCGTCTTCCTTATCCTGATCTTCCGTGACAATTTTATCTTTCCTGTCAAGCAGTGTGCGAACTACACCAAGTTTTTGGTGAAGGGGTGGTGGGCCTTGAAGTTCAGGTACTGGTTGGTGTGTGTGGCTTTCCGATAGACTAAGAGCTTCACGGATCCATTTTTGACGAGCGATAAGCGTATCCAAGAATGGTATCTTTCCGTCGACTTCCTCCTCAAAAGTGAATTTGATTGACTGCGTATCGTCCACTTGGTTGAGATGGTCAGTAAGCGGCTTAACTGCGTCTTTGGCTACTACTTCCAGGATGTCGTCAGCGTATCTTTTCCAAAACTTGGGCTTACATTCAATGGGGCTGTCATGATGGCTGCTTGCTCTAAGTATTCCATGTAGATGTTGGCTGCTAATGGGGATACCGGGCTAGTGGCTACCCATCGCCGCTCAAGCACTGTCTAAAAATCTTACCGCTGAAAACGTAAAGCACGTGGTGGACAAAATAAAGTCTAAGAGCTCAACTACATCCTCCGCGAGTCAGATTGAAACCTTGCGATTGGTTATAGTCTTTGAGCCAGCGTTCTTTATTGACTCTTTCCTTCACTATTTCTAATACTTTGCTGATGGGAGTGCAAGTAAATAACGCGACTACGTCGTGGGAATTAAGTATGTCCCCTTCGTCTATGAGAATATCCACAAGTTCTTCTGCAAGATCACTTGAATTCTTAACATGATGCACTGTGTTCCCTACCATAGGGGCTAGGATATCCGCAAGCCATCTCGATGTGGCATAGCCAATTGTAGATGTGTAGTCCACTATGGGTCTAAGGGGTGCATTTGGTTTGTGGATTTTTGGAGTGCAGTACAGCCTGGGAATATTCTCGCAGTCGGGTATAACTGTTTATATTTTCCAAACGTGATCTTATCATCCTCATTTAGTCTAGAAAGAATGGCTACAAGCTTTCTCTTATATTTCTGTGTTGGGTCTGATGGCAACTCCTCATAAGTTTTTGTATCACCAAGCAAGTTGTTGACCTTCTCATTGTATTCATCTTTGTCTAAAATAACAGTGGCTCTCCCCTTATCGGCAGGCAAAATAATGATGGAATCTTCTTTCTTTAGATCTTTAACCGCCTGTCTCTCGTCTTTACTTAGATTTGACTTGGGAGGCTTGGAAGATTTGAGCACTTTTCGCTACTTTAGCTCTAAGTTGAATCGCTTCGGTGCGTAAGCTTTTTACACGCTAACTCAGTGGCAATAACAAACTCATCACTACATACATTAGTCGGCGAAACCGCGTAATTCAGCCCTTTCGCAAGCACATTATTCTGATTATGACTTAATTTATACTTAGATAGGTTAACTACCCACTTTTTAAGCTGTGTTCCAGTGAGGTCGGGTTCCGAAGCACCAGTAGACAAGCCGTGTTTTGACTTCTTGTTTTGGTCTCTCTCTGCCAAATTCTGCAGCTTCCGTACATGGCGACATTTTGTTTTCTCAAAAAGTGTTCTCATGAATTCTCGTTAGGTGGGGCGAGATTTCTTTGTCCAGCTCGATTTCAGCGGGAATTACGGCCTTTAATTTCTTTTCTAAATCCGATTTTGACCTTTTAAATTGTCCAGTTTATTATTTATGACTCCCACTCTTTCACAAAGTAGACTGCGCTGAGCTTGCAAAATAATGTCTTTGGCTTTCTTGGTGTTGATCAGGCACTTTAGTTTGAGGCTAGGCGGTGTGAGGCTTAGATCGCGGCATCTGAGAGTGTACACAAGATGGTTGCGATGACGGGCGATTTTACGTTCACAGTTTTCTAAGTCACGGAGATGTTTCACGGTGGTTTTTCCATAAATATCCGAAGACTCTTGAACAAATTCATCAGGACTGTTCCATAAAACTGTATATTTTTTCATATACTAGTCCAGGTAAAACACACTTACGTGCAGACGTTTCGATAGCTATCTTTCTCAATGCTACTGTTGATGTGTCAACAACAGCTGTTCAACGATCATCACATCAACAGTAGCATTGAGAAAGATAGCTGATAGCTATCGAAACGTCTGCACGTAAGTGTGTTTTACCTGGACTAGTATATGAAAAATATACAGTTTTATGGAACAGTCCTGATGAATTTGTTCAAGAACCTTAAACAAGTATTTCTGAGACTGAAATTTGCACCCTTAAACAAGTATAAGTAGCACGATTTGCTACCCTTAACAAGTAGTTGTCTTTTCCCCAACCCTAAACAAGTAATTGATGCAATTATTACCCCTAAACAAGTAAACACACAGAAACAGGTGCTTTTAACCCTAAATAAGAAGTTGCTGCCTTCAGGAGCTTTTTTTAGATGATCTATGGTGTGTGGTAGTAAAAGATTTGCCGGCGGCTCTGCAAAGCCAGAGTCGCCAAAGAAACATGTTCAAGCTTACCTCACAGGTCATGCAGTATGCCCTGTCCAAAGATTTTTGTGCCAATAATTTCCCCTTTTTGGATCACAGGTCCAACCCTTTGGATTGAAATATTGTAGAATTTATTTTTTGGGGATTGGGATGTACCCAATTCTCAACCTTTCAAGAGAATTTTGAACTGCAAGTCCAACGCAAAAAAATGACCGACCATGGGGATTGAAAACCACACATTATGAAGTTGGAAGACAAACACGGCCAGTCTCGCTTGGTGTATTTCCTAATTTCGTCTCCATTTAAAACATCCTAGAGCATTTATTATCATGCTGGATTTAGTGGTAAATCCAACTAAAATCCTGAAACTCACTGATAGTTCCAAATTATTCAATCGGCGTGTTTGTAAATACCCCGGTAAAATTTCACACATGTCAAAAGTTCATTCACACAGCTTGTTTACAAACCTAGAAGTTTGTGGTTGCATTGTTGCTCCTTTTGATCATGTTCAGATCTTGACCAAATTTTTTGGGCTGGAAGCCATCAAGAAAAAGGCATAACGCATGCTGATAGGTTGTATGTTCTGGCCAGGTTGTGACCTTGTCCGGGGACCTCGTGTTTAGTATGCTAGCTGGGCCAGTAGGGATCTGTCATCCCTGACAGCTGAAGGATGGCTTTTGGGGTGTAGCATTGAAGTAGGGAGAAGACACACTTTTCTTTCAAGAATGAAGGAGAAAGCACAAAATCCCTAACTTGGCAAAACTTCCTTAAGTACGTAAGGGCTCCAAAAACATACCCTTTTACATGAATTTGATACCCTATTCATGTTACTAGTCTAAAAAAATACCCTTTTTACGTGAATTTACGGATGTGCCTGATACCCCCCTTCACCACTTCAGTGCCCCCCCCCCCGGATATTTTCTGAAAATATCACGAGCTATCTCAAGAACCAGTGAATCAATACTAGGCTTGTTTGTACTCATTGTAATGCATTTGTCATGCTGATTCCAAATATGGTCAATGGTCATGAAAATTTGCAATTCTGAAATTGTGAAGTTGTAAAAATATTTTGAAACATGTCGTCTGCAGTCAAAACCCGCATGCAGGGCTGTCAACTTTTGGAATTGCTTGGCGTGAGACAGAGGCGTGCGGGATTTGCCGACTCAATGTTCATTTTGTACCATGAATATTTGAGCCACGGCGCTCGGGAATGTGAAAAGCGGGGGTAGGAGCAACAAATTATTCATGACGATGCGTGAGATTTTACTCATTTTCCAGCTTTTTGTGTGAGATTTACTACCTACGCGTGAGATCATACTACCTTGGCGTGAGAAAGTGCCCAAATGCATGAGACTCACGGCCAATGCGTGAGAGTTGACAGCCCTGCCGCATGGAGAAAGTTATGTGTTTTCTGTTCAGCTGTGATACCCACCTTTTTACGTTTGAAAGTTGTCTTCAGGGTGTAGTCAATATGAAGGGAAGGGAGCTTTAATAAAAGCCAGAAATACAAAAAAAAATTGTCTTTCTATTTCTGTTTGGTTATAATGAAACAATAGACAGAGTTCATTTGTGTGTTATTCAGTCAGTAAGGGTAGAAACAGCCCATCATACAGCCATCAAAGGTAGAGACAGCCTGTCATTTTATTCATCCATTTGTCATTTGTACAGATGCCACAACTCAATCAACAAAACCATCAGTAGAACAGAACACTTGTCAGTCAGTAGAGGTAGAAACAAACAAACAGCCATCAGAGATAGAGACAGCTCGTCAGCCGGATGTTACTCAAACAAAGATAGGGTCAGATGATTTAGAAGACTGGTTGGATGATATGCTGGATGACTGATGAATGCAGCACTTTTATGCTCTGTGTGTTGACCATAGGTGTCAACCATAGAGGAAAGAGATAAACAGAGAAAGTACCACCAGTCAAAGTCCCCGTGTATTGTATGGTGTAAGTTCTCGCATATTCATGAGGGCCGATTGTTCGATCGTGCCGTGTCTAACAATCACGCCAGCGCTGCGTGCCTTCGCGATAGAGCTTTGTGTGCTTTCGCGATTACGCGATAGACCATGAAAATACGCGATGATTGCGTAGCAGTCTCGCCTGTCGCATTTCACGGAACAATCGGCCCTCATTATCGGATGAGGCGGAGACTTTGACTGGTGGTACACGCTCTGTAGTACTCTGTGGTGTCAACATAAAATGTCTGAGTTTTGGAAATATGGAGGAGGATATTGTGGAGGATATTTCAAAAATCTTCCACCATGGGAGTTTAGTAATACTAAATTCTAGTATGACCACTTTTATCTAGGATACCCTCAATTTAATGCTTACTGATTTTACATAAGCTGTACCTGTCTACAATCCAAATACAATAACATGTAAACCTACATTCGTAGTATTTACAATTACTCTGCACTCATCATGCTCATGGCATTATGAGTTGAGTCTTTAAAATAATTTTTTCACTGCAAAAATAAATTTATAGATATAGCTAATACATAAAATCAGTCGGCCTTAAATTGAGGGTGCCCTAGATAAGTGGTCGTCATGCATGTAAACGGTCATGCCACAGAGGGAGTGTGGACTTAAAATGGATTAGCACAATTTGCATAACCAAAGAATTAAACTAGCTATTGGTCTGCAGCAGCACACATCCTCCACGCCAGGTAAAGAATTATTTTGTATAATTTTTTTGGTTAAAAGTACAACTTTTGGTGTTCCAAAACAAGTTAACAATGGTTGATAACAAATGTTGGACCCTTCATTAACAATTTGAAATTATTTAAGCAAAGTGCACAGAGAATTTGAAAGTGCACTCCATATTTTCAGCGTATAGTGCATTTTCGGTTGGTGAAGCGTCAACACCCCTCGTAGCTCCATTTGAAATTCATACTCGAAGATTAAGGTCATGTCTTCCATTTCAACTTTGATAATCTAATGTGTGTTGCGATGTTACTTTTATATAATTATACAACAACATACTTCATAGAGATTATTGTCAAATTTTATTTTGATGAAAAAGAAAATAAAGTAAATTGAAAAGAAGAAAATGTAATGTTTTATTTGTATTTGTAAAGGGTTCACAACAACTTGGTTTCCCCTAAGAATCTACAATCCAAACACTACCCATATACATTGAAACAGATATTAAATTTTCATTGATTTGCAATTGATTAGTGTTTGTTTCATAATGGGATGCTTTATTGGTGGTGAGCCCCAAGCCTTGAAATAAGCAGGCGCGGGGAGCAAATTTACCCTCGTAAAGCCACCAATTGCTCCTGGTCCTTGTAAAATTCGCATGAACCAGGAGCAATTGTAAAATAAAATAAATTGCTCCTGGTTACAGTTTTGCACTTGATGCAGTCGTGCTGGTATGCTGTATTGTAATATTGAAAATTGCTCCTGTTTCTTCAGAAATTGCTCCTGGTTCTTGTAAAATCCCAGTGAACCAGGAGCAATGTTTAAAACAAATTGCTCCTGGTTCCAGTCTGCTTATTTCAAGGCTTGGTGAGCCCACAAGTTTGATCTTAACCATGCCATAGGCACTCTCTCCCAGCCCTCTCTGCTACACACGTGGCTTGCTTCATGGTGTAAACTTTCAGGTTGTGACAAAAAAAACAAAATATCAGGCGGATACATTTTAGAATATAATTTATTTAATAAAATTCACACACATATAGTACTGCTAATAATACAATCAAACAATGTATAGGCAAACAAACAATTAAATATTGATACTTTCTTATACTTTTGCCAATTAAACTTGGGCATAAGGTGGTACTACACCCCCTGATAATTTTGTGACTAATTTTGCATTTTTCTCATAACTATACATTGGTAATTAAAGTTATGTATATTATAGGGGCAAGGACAGCGTTCGAAATAGGGCCGGTCAGCCGGCCATTGGCCTGTAACTTTTTGGCCTGGCCGGTAACTTTTCTGACTGGCATCTAGTTGCCGGCCCGGCTGGCCGGTAACTTTTTAAGGTCAAGCTCGGCTGGCCTGTAACTTTTTGAGGCCTATTTCGAACACTGGGCAAGGAATCCAATTACTTCACTGAAATTTCATTCTAGCGGTACCTCTTTTCTTATCATAAATAACATACCGCTTGTCTTTGAGCCACTGAAATTCCAGTGTAGTAACTGGATTCCTTGCCCCTATAATATACATAACTTTTGTTACCAGTGTGTTATTATTTTTTTGAGAAAAATGCAAAAATAGTCAAAAAATTTATCAAGGTGTGTAGTACTTTAACAGAACAGATTCTTGCTTGTTTTGAGAGTGAATGGAAAACCTTGGCTGCATTATTTTATGCCTCTGGAAAGGCAGCGCCAAATGAGCACTTATCTTATAATTATTTTGGGACCATTATAATGTTTCTGCTGTGCAGTGACCAAATTCTTTTCTGATGACTGGAGAAAAAGAAATGCTATGTTAGCAATGATGCATGTGGCATTTGATCTTTAGACATGCATGTTGGAGTCAAAACATTTCTTTTTGCCACAGGTAATTTTGGTATTAATTATCGAGGTAAATACACTTAAAAACCAAAATACAATTTTGGTCAAATTTTTATTTTTTTATTCTTTACCAAATAATATGAAATATGAAATATGCTCATGTAAACTCTTGTGAATGGGCACTAAGGAAGCGGTCACTATTTACACCAGGGTGGATGGGGGATTTCATTTTTTTCAACAAAAACGTTTACGTTCCCCCTTCACTTCCTTTCAAAAATTTCGCATCCCCCTTATTTTACGGAATTTCTCCATTTCAAATATCACATTCCCTTTTTCCTGGCAAAAATGTTTTGCATTCGACCATAAATCATTCCCCTGGTGTAAATAATGACCACTCCCTAAATTGAGTTTGTGCAACAGGGCCATATCAGCCATAGCTGCCCTAAATAAATTAGATAATTTCTGCATTTTTTATAACACAAATCTAAAAATATGATACCTTGCAGCTATTGCAGATAAGACCTTCTTGTCCTACAACCTAAAATTACAAATTTACCAGTCACTTCCGAATATTGTTAAGTTATAATTGTCAAATTATTCCTGAATAATTCTATAAAATCATCATTAAAATTCATTTTACCTTAAGGGTTCTGGTATAAACATTTCGACAGTATTTTTTTGAGAGCATATCAGACATCTGAATATGAGGAATGTCCTTCTGATATCAAATAATTTTGATTGTTTTGAAATTAGCAATATAATACAAATTTTATGACAAATTATTAAAATTTGATATTTTCAACATTTTGATATTTAACAGGCCTCAAAGTAATTCAAGTATACTTTCTAAATCTAATGATATGTATTTAAATGTATGTAGCTGGGATAAAAATTTTCAATTGATCCTGGGCTTTTTATCCCAGCTACATTCACTTTAAGTACATATCATTATATTGATAAAGTTTACTTTGAGAACGTTAACTATCAAAATGTAAATTTTAAATCATTAGCCATTAAATGTGTATTATATAGTGAATTTCAACTGTGCTCTCATGTCCCACAAGAAATACTGTCCAAACGTTCATACCCCAGCCCTTAAAGCATGATACAATGTATAGCATAACCATTTTACCAAATGGGATATTCCAGTTGAAATCCATGCACCCCCTATGGAAGACATGACCTTAATCACCCACAAAGGGGGTGTAGATTTCAAATGGAGTCACCCATTCAGGTAACCCCATTTGAAACTCCCTGTATACTATACAGTGTATAGGAGATTATGATCATTTCTTCCATAGGGGTGTATGGATGTCATCTGCAATAGCCTGTTGGGTTTGTAATGTCACACATTTGCTTACTCTCTCTAAGAGTGAAAACTCACTCTCTAAAAGAGTGAAAATCTCTACAAAGGTAAGGGAGTGAATGAACAAAAGAATAAAATGTCCACTCTTTCAAGAAGTCATCAGTCATAAGGGACTACATTATGTGGGGGTCATATCAGCAATGCACCCATTGCACGGCTCTGCCATATGTGAAGAGAGCCTCAATCTGGCAGCATGCATGAATGGGTATTGAACCAGTCATATAACATGGTGTAAAATTACATAACACTTCCTTTCATGTCTATTGCATGCCACTTAGGAATGATCATGGTGGTTTTTGGGAAAATGTCAGAATTCATAAATGCTATTTCAATTGAGAAAACGTGGGTGCATTTAGCATGTTATTTTTTTGATGTTGGGTCAAAAAGTCTTGATGGCTCTGAAAAGAGCTTTTCAAAAACTTGTAAAACTCTCAGTGCATAGTTTGTGGTTATTTGTAGTGCAAAGCTTTGTGTTGCTAGGAAAATTGGGTGGGCAAATTGGACCCTGATACATAACCAATGGGGCTAGGTAAAACTAGATGATTAGCAAATAACTATTGGAGAGCGAGTCTTTCACTCTACATTAAAAGAATATGCTACAGGAATTAGATAAACCATAATAAATACTTTGATCTGATTAACTATTTACAATAATGGTGACATCAGGGGTGTATAGTACTAGCATCATGGGGTACAGAGTGGTGGCACCAGGCAGTATATATACATGTAGGCCTACACAGTGGTATCATCAGGGGGCATTTGGCCCCTTCCATTTGGGCTCTGTCTCAGTCAGGAGAATAAAAGAAGCACTTTATACCCCAGTGCCACTGAGAGGCACTTAATGCTCCATCAGTGGCGGCACCAGGAAATGCTATGGGGTGGGGGCAAAATCGAATAATTTTGTGCAAAATTGCAGCAAAAAGTGGAAATTTACATCATTTTTGGGGTTTTGCCTCAAAAGTGTGTTGGGGGGGGGGGCAAGAAAAATATTGGGAGGGCAAATACCCCTTGCCCCCCCCATAGCGCCGCCACTGTGCTCCATAGGCTTCAACATAAAAAAGTCCCCCAAATTTTGAAGAGCTATCTCAAGAACCACTGAACCAATGCCAGGTGTGTTTGTACTCTAATGCATTTTTCACAATGATTCCAAATGGTTATTATAAAATTTCTGAATTAAAAAAATTGAACTTGTTGTCTGCAATCGACACCCATGTGGAGTTAAAAGGTTGATTCTAAATTAGAATGACCTATTTCCATTTCAAATCTGACATGCCCCTTTGGAAGATTTAAGGAAACTATTCCACTGATGGTGTGCATGTATTCAAATGCGATTGGCTAGTATAAATTATTTTTAACTCGTATTTCCTGTATACTTTAATACCTATATCTTCCACAACTTGAGTATTTCAAATGGAAGTTACCCAATTGTCTATTCTATTTGAAACTCATACTCCCCCTGTGGAAGAGCTTATCAATATCTTCCATATATAGTGGGAGTGTGGGTTACAAATAAAATAGCCCAATAAGCTAGCCTTTTGAATTCCCATGTCTTTTTCACTCCAATACTTTATCAATCTATTAGGCCAAGAAAAAAAGTTGTTTGGTTGTGTTGTGATCTGTATGTCACAGCTTAGAAGTTTAAACAAACCTTGTAAGTGTTCCCATTAAAGAACATAACTAATTGTTCCATTCAGCTATGACTCTCAAACTTGTGCAATAGCTGCCTTATAGACATTATGACAATTTCTGCATTTTATATTGTACACAATCTAAAAATATGACATCTGGCATCTATTGCAGAGAGGGTCTTCTTGGCCTAAACCCATAGAAATTCCTTTTGGAGTTTAGGTTGAACTTAAGCTGTAGGTTTGAAACTTGCAGCTGTGTCCTCTCATTCACAGCATCATTCACTTAAGACCACTCTGATAATACTCCCAAATTGTGACTTCAGGCTCATTTCGTGGGAGCAGGTCACAGTTGTGCTCTGATGAACATTGCCCCTACTGAGAAAAACTTTCCCTTACAGCCCCAGTTCTGCCTCTTCCACATGACGTGGTAGGTGTGTCCTCTTTTACATCAACTCACACGTTCTTAGTACATCTTTCACCACTAATTTATGTTGTACTCTGAGCAAAGTCCTTTCTTAGAAAACTTTTCCCACCTGCCCCTCCCACATGACCTACAGGATTTCTGATATATATTGGTGACTTTGACTGATATGATGCATTGATACGGCTACCGACTGATGAATGATGTTCATACCTTTGATCCATATATATTGGCCTGTGGATTGGAAAACGTTGAGTTGAGTGCGGTGGATGGTTTTCATGGCCGTAAGAATGGTGATAAAAATGATCAGGTCTCGAGCTTGCTCCAGGTGAAATTATCTGTAACATTAAGGCAATGTCTTGGTTAAAGCCATAAATACGATCTTATAATATGAAATTGGTTATTTTTTTTCGAACCTGATTTTTTTGCATATTTGTAATGTTTACACATGCCCCAACTTGCACCTAAATGGAATCGGCCAAATTTGTTGTATTTGTAGGTCAACAGAGCAAAGTTTGACATATTATCATAATTTAAAAATTATGATAATATGTCCTCCCATAGAACTGCGTGTTAAATGGCCAAAATAACCAGTAGGGTTTCTTTCACTTTACCTTGTTATTTCAACCTAAAATGGACAGCAACCCTTCCCATCAGTTATTACTAAATATTATTTCAACATTTTGAATAAAGAATAATAAAATCCAAATTTGACGGAAATCGTACATTAAGGGAAGGGTATGAACTTTTGGACAGTATTTATTGTGGGACATTAGAGCACATTAGACATATCAAATTGCATTCTGAATACGAAGAATGTCCTGATATCAAATAATTTTGATTTTTGAAATCGCAATGTAATACACATTTTATGGAAAATCATTAAAAATTGATATTTTTGATATTTAACAGTACTTGAAGTAAACTTTATAAATCTGATGATTTATACTTAAAGTGTATGTAGGTGGGATGAAAAGCCGACGATCAATAGAAAATTTTGACCTTTCGTATTGAAGATATGGATTTTTTTCCCAAAACACCAAAAAAAATAGGTCTTTTGGGAAAAAAAATCCATATCTTCAATATAAAAGGTCAAAATTTTCAATTGATCGTCGGCTTTTCCTCCCAGCTACATACACTTTAAGAATATATCATTAGATTTATAAAATTTATTTCGAGGACTGTTATATATCAAAAATTTGAAAAATATCAAATTTTAATAATTTGTCATAAAATTTGTATTATATCGTGAATTTCAAAAATGAAAATTATTTGATATCAGAAAGACATGCTTCAGTATTCAGAATGCAATTCGATATGTCTGAGGTGATCTCATGTCCCACAAAAAATACTGTCAAAACGCCATAAACGCTCATTCTAGATCCCTTAAGGCTTTAAGTTTCTCTTATGAAGGAAATGGGCTATTCAAATTAAAATCCATACACCCTATGGAAGACATGACCTCAATCTTCACACAGGGAGTCTGAATTTCAAATGGGGTTACCTGATTAGGTGACTCCATCTGAAACTCATACTCCCTGTGTTGGAGATTCAGGTCCTGTTTTCCCATTGAGGAACAGATCAACTACAACACCAGAGATTATTTACAGTGTAATGTGATTTGCGAAAACCCTTCACATGTCGCAATCACTATTTTGCTTTATAAATATACGAGGGGGTATCCAAAAGTTTTTGAAATCACCCAGAAGTGAAGGAGCTATATCGATGAAATTTTGTCAGTGTAATAACTAGTCCTTATGGTCCAAAAATGGTCTCATAAGTATATTTACTTTCTTTACAGGTGGCGCTAGATGGGCAGTAGGCGCATAACCTGCAAGATGGTGAAAATTGAGGCACGCAGCGTGATTAAGTTCCTGCATTTGAAGGGTTTGGCCTACAATGCTCAGAAAATCTATGATGAAATGAAAGCTATCTAAGGTGACGATTGCCCATCATGTGGCACTGTTGCTTTTTGAATAAGGAATTTCCAAACTGGCCACATGTCCCTGACAGATGAGCCAAGAAGTGGACATCCATCACTTACGGATGATGCGGCCACAGTGAAGAAACTCAAGAAAGTGGAGGATCTTATCATGAAAAGGTTATGCGCCTACTGCCCATCTAGCGCCACCTGTAAAGAAATATACTTATGAGACCATTTTTGGACCATAATGTACATAAGGACCAGTGATTACACTGACAAAATTTCATCGATATACAAATGTAGCTCTTTCACTTCTGGGTGATTTCAAAAACTTTTGGATACCCCCTCGTAATAAAGGGTAAAACTCTTATTTCTTTCGATCCTTCTTTACTTTGCGCATAACTTTAGATGTTGAAATCACAGGAACAACATGAAAACAGTTCTAAAAAGAGTTGTAAATTCACACATTTTTGGTCTACAAAACTCAAAAATACACCATAGTGTAACAAGTAAACCTCATCATAAAATTGCTTCAAAAACCTCACATTTTGTTAGGCAAAAAATTATACTGCGACACCTTAATTTCCATCAGTTGATCTTTTAATGGGTTCTTCCATGAGTCGTTCACGAATTAAAAAATTACAATTTATTGCAAATTTACCAAACTTGTATTACAATAAAGATATGTTGTTGATTCAAGGTGTATATCTACTTCATTGCAAAGAGTGCTAACGCCTGCTTGGACTTAAATATGTTACAATGTACATGTATTTTCAAAACAGTCACTAAATCAGCCAATAAACTTTAAAAAGCATGTGAACATGAGGCCAAAAAGTCCCAAATCTGGCGAAAATAAATAAAATATGCGGACATTTGGATTCACAAAAACCAATTCAGGCTAAAACCTGAAAAGTGCCATCTGGTGCTTGAGGTTAGATTGGATTGATACAAATAAATGGTGGATATGATTTACATTTTGTGTTAGGGACGAAGTTAATTCATGGGCCATTAAGTCCTGCACAAAAATCTAAGTACATAGTCGATTTTTGTGTCAGTTCCTGCAGAACTGACACCTTTAGTACAGGTTTGACGATCACGTGACGAATCGAATCTGTGACGTCAATGTTAATATCGATATCAATTTAAGGCTGTTCTAGTTAAATTACATACCCATTGGCATTTTGGCTGTATCATTTAATTTACATACTCAACATTTCCCTGTGCACTTAGTCCATGAATTGATCCTGATTTGCATTGTCGTATAGAGTTATATTTTTGTACACAACAGGGATGTTACTATTGTTTTAACTAAATGAAGCATACTTTTGCTTTTATCTTTCTTTGTCCTTTATGAATTATAAATTAGTATAATTAATATAATTCTTTGCTTCAGCGACCCAGGGGTAAACAGACAAACAAAAACAAAGGTCAAAATCCTTCAATTTCTGTGAAAATTGAACAAAAAGTACCCAAATCCCTACATTTTATATCTCCCTGTGTTATAGACAAATTGTATACATCACATTTAAAATCATTTAAAATGACTTATAAATTGCCTTATGCTATAATGGGGTAGCTTATACATTTGTATTATGTGAACTTTGTTTTTAAATTTTGGCTTCCAGGTTAGTTTCTCGGAGCTGGTGAGGTGTATCTGGGTTTAACTTAGTAGGGTGGTGGTAAGCGGCTGCCCTAAGACTTGATGCATTTTTGGCGCAAAATATGCAAATTAAGTGGCTAATTTGCATATTTAACTTAAAAATAGTTTTTTTGGGTTTTTTTTGCCATTTAGAAGAACTGGTGAGGCGTATAGGGATATAACTTGATGAGGTTGTGGTAGCGGCAGTTTCACGGAGCTGGTGAGGTGTATTGGGGTATAATTTGGTAGGGTGGTGGTAAGTGGCTGCCCTAAGATTTGATGCAATTTTTGGCATAAATTAGGTAGCTAATTTGCATATTTAACTTAAAATTTGTTTTTGGGTGGTTTTTTTTGCCATTTCGAAGAACTGATGAGGCGTATAGGGATGTAACTTGATGAGGTTGTGGTAAGCGGCAGTCGTAAGATCCGATGCACTTTTTGTCGCAAGATAAGCAAATTAGTCACCACATTTGCCTATTTTTTTATTTGTCGAATTGCTTTTGGCCATTTTTCGGAACCATCTTTAACATTACATTCAAATAATAATTACATTGTAAATTACATTGTAAATTGGAACTGACACCAATTTTTTTCAGGAATATCTTGTTACTTTAATAAGATCAATAAACTGGTTGATCCTAAAATCGGAATTGTTCAATAAGTGAGCCCTCATTATAATTATGCCATTGCATTCAACATACATATACTTTAGGGGGCTATCATATTCCAAATATACAGGGGGGGTAAAATTTTTGGAAAGAAAAATAGGGGGGTCATAAAATTTTGATGACCAAAATGTAAGGAGTCACAAGATGACCACAGATAGTGTTATTTTATTCCTGATTTCAATACAATTTTAACCTGTTTAGGGGTAAGGTGTATCTGTGGTGGGGGGGGTCATAAAATTTGTATTACCGAAATAGGGGGGAATTGCAATTTTATTGATGCTGACTTTTTGTAAATTTGGTACCCCCTTATGGAGAAAATGATACTGCTACTGTGGTACTAATTATATAACCATTTTATGACATTTTATTGAATACTTCAGTTGCGCTAACATCTGTATACTATAATTTCGAGTTCAATAGAATGCATTCATCATGATTTTTAATATATTTATTATTTATCAAAAATTTGACTATTCAACCTTTGCACGGATCCGCCATATTGCTACCAAAACAAGGATCTCCCTGCAAATACATGCATAAAAAGTGCATTGTTTCTTGCGCTTTTCTAGCTATGCGCCAGAGGGCTTTTTGCAATCCGACGCTGCAATTAAAGCAAGCATTTGACAGGTGTACACAACACACACTTTATGGGTAGAACCTCATTTTGAGATGACCATGTGTTTGGTCCCCAGGTTTCTAACAAATCAAGCAAAATCAGCGCCCCACTCCCTGGTAGTTGGTAATGAGTGTTGGATCATCAGAACTGCATTTCAGAATTTCATACATATGACTCGTAGTTTGGTGTACAAGTGACTGATTTGAAAATGCACTTTTAAAACATCCTTATGCAAAAGCATTTGATAATATGTGGATTTAGGGTTTCACTACTGGAAGTCAATTTGTGCGAAATTCCTTCCCACAATGCTATAAGCATTTTGCATAACAATAGATACAGTTCGGAGGTTAATCAATCCCTTTGTTATGCAATACATATTGCATTGTGGGAAGGAATTTCGCACAAATTGACTTTCGTAGAGAAACCCTAAATCTGTGTATTGCAGTCATTAGTTATTTATATTGTAAAATAGTCTCTTACAAATGCATAGTGAATACATCAGTGAAATATTTACATGCTATATAGTATCTACATTTTACACATGTAGTCCTATCTACAATTTACTGTTTTCAAAATGTTTAGCTATAATCACCTGCATAATCTTTATTAAAAAAACAGACAAAAAAAAAAGAGATTCACATTTACAGATACTCCAACATTAAATACAAAATATATCAGGTTTATTGTGTGTTTTTTTTCATTGCTATGAATTTAAGCAATTTTGATTGAAACACTAACTATACATAGTTTTTTACATTAAGATCTCTTGAATAAAACAATTTGAATGAATTTATAAGATACTCCACTTTTAAATACAAAATAAATATTTTTTTCAATGCTATCAACATTCTTTGATCATGAATATATCACACACATTCCACTATTGGGCTAAAAGTAATGGAGCGCCATAAGAATAGTCAATTTCATTGGATTTTAAGAGAAGTATGGGCGTAAAGGCAAATTAATAAAGGAACTGAAGAAAATAAAACTTGAAATGGATTCCTGAAATTTAATAGCTAAAATCTGGAATGAACTGAATTGAAGCATGTGTTATGTTATTGTTCATTTCTTTGCAACCAGTCAACAGTCAAAGTAAAATGTGAGTATAAGATATAGAATAAGAATGAGCTAAACGCTGCCTTCTAATTTGTTTGACTGATGCATAACTTATGTTGAGAAATATGCATATTTCTCAACTGTATTTTACATGGAAATATATAAGCTTAAGTTGGAAAAATGACATTTTATGTGCTCTCCATTTTCTACTCCAATTTCATGATTTTGTTTTGTTTTAAAAACAAAAAATTTGCCACTTTACTATCTCCAAAAATGCAGATATTGGTGACCTTACTGCAAAAAGTTTGAAAATGGCATTTATTCGCTTCTACACCTCAACTGTTCATAGTAAAATATTTTGTGCAATTTGACATCAAAAATATACCACCGTTTACTTACTTACATATATATTTACACATAATAATTTTTTATTAAAACTGATATAAATATTTTCCATAATATATATATAGTAACAGATTTGTACATATTTAAACACAAAGTTACTTTTACTTTATTGAGTATTATAATAGGAATGCATATTTTGTAAGCCGGCAGTCAGAAGATATCTTGCCCTTCCCAGAATCCTTTGCAACATAATACATTATCTCCAATGACACGCCTATTACTTTGTACAGGTTCCCTTTGTTTTCATCTTGGGAATAGACTGGCTAAACATGGGTCGCAAGTCAAGCCATAAACAATTTTTTGCAAGATCTGGTTGTGCTCTTTTCATATCATTTAAAGTACATCACTATTGACCCATGTTGCCCTAGATAACAAATCAGTACAAAACATTGAAATGGGAGAAATGCATTGTGGGAAGCGCAAGATATCTTCTCTGACCGGTAGTGTTTGGAGGCACAGCAAGGTTGCAATCAGTCATGGGATATATGCACACACATGACCATATTAAGTAAGCCATACACAAACATAGAAGCAGGCAGCACTTCCGGGCCGTAGCAAGGTTGAAAAATGTGGGGCAGCCATCATAAATGTGGAGCCGCCAAAATACAAATATATGCCCAAATTGAAATAAAGATATAAAGAAAAACATAACAAATTTCTCAAAAGTGGGGTGGCCATGGCATCCCGGCCATCTTGCTACGGCCCTGCAGCACTTCACTGTGGCAGAACATGATATGTGATGAATGTAGATCTGCAGATAATTGCATTTTGTGGTATTTTCATGCACTGCATGTCAACCAATCACCAACAGCTTTAACACCATATTTGACACCACTCCTCATTCAACCACCCTCCCCCATCTTAAAATTGCATCTGCTTAAGCACCCCTTTTTATGATGCATTTTAAACTGGTATCAATAATCACACCCTATACAGGTGGTGGAATATTATTGTGTATACCCCAAGGTATCAAGCTTATATAATTATGGCACAAGACCCACAGGTTGCCAATCATTTTGCGGCAGGATAAAAGGAGGCAGCATGGCGGAATTTTTTAGCCATTTTTTTAGATTATGTCCAAAAAATGCCTATAAAAACATTAAAATGTCGAGCTCGCTTCCAAATGGGGACCAAAGATATCCTGGCAATAGAAAGGACAGGGCCTTTGAAATGGGCAATTCCAGTTGAAATCCATACACCCCCATGGAAGCTTAGACATGACCTTAATTTCCCACAAAGTGTGAATTTCAAATGGAGCTACTTGAATGGATGACTCCATTTGAAATCTACACCTCTGTGTGGGAGATTAACCCTAACCCTACACATGGTTTTTTTGCTATCGGAAGGAAAGAAGAAACGAAAAAGGAGAGAAGGTGAAGAAAAAAGTCACATGGTACCCCGGGATTCGAACCGGGACCCCTCGCATGCCACGCACACGATCACCGACATGTAGCTGCCGAGGTTTAGCTGCTGGGCAGCAATTCCCTGGGTATTTATGACTTAGGCTAATTGTGTCATCAAGTCACATGGAATGCATGTATGCAGAGTGGTTTTAATAGTGAGCTTTAGTGAGACCTGTTAGGGTTAAGGTCATGGCTTCCATAGGGGTGTAAGGATTAACTGGAATAGTCCAATGAATGTGTCCATGCCTGCAGGTTTAGGTCAAATATGGTATTTAGTATTATTCTACAGTTCTACATATGAGGCGTCAAAATAAAAACCCACACCCTGTCCTACAGGCACATGGACGTTTTAAGTAGTGTCTTTTTATACTTTCTTTTGCAAATGATCTTAAAAAGCACCAAAATCTGTAAATATTTTGAAATACAAAAACCATAACCCTGAAACTTTCAACATTAAGGTTGGCATTAATTTGTACAGGAAAAAAATCCCCAATTCTTTACATCTGGGTCAATTGGGCCCGTATAACGGGATTTTTTTCCGTCACCTAATAGCAACATCGTACAGACATACATTCTACATTACATACATTCTACATTACATATATTCTACATTACATACATTAAGGATCAGAAGATTTTTCCCAGGATTTTTGTCTGTCATTTCCTGTCAAAACAGTACAAAACTAGTTGGTTTTTTTTTTTTCTGGCCCTTAAGACAAACAATATGTGATGCGAACAAGCTAAATGAGTCTGATGTCGATTAAAATCAAAATTCGGTGTTCAATTTCATTTCATGAGACTTTTTCAGAGCTTCATTTTGCTGAAACCCCATCATAATTTGACTTATGGCCATCTTAATGTTGCTCAGAACAATGAAATATAAAGGAAGTTGAATACTATTATTGGCTATATCTCAAAATCAATATTCATTTTACTTGATCGCATAACATATAACATATATATGCTTTAGCATTGCTGAGACTCTGCAAGGGTGTGAGATGTCACATACTAAATATGGGCTGAAAATCTAAAAATGCATAAATTTTGGCAAAAAAAGAAGAAGAAGCAAATCAGCTGAAAAGAGGTACTCTCACACCCCTGGCACTACTGCTTATACTACAAAAGCATAATCTTTGTTATTGCACCCTTATATCTCCTCAATATATATAGCTTCTTTTCCACAAAGCATGAATGCATGAGTTGCCTGGCCTACATGAAGCATGATTTTAAGCTTAATGCACCCTTAGTCTCCTCCACATAGCATCTTTGCTCAAAAGCATGAAAGCACTATAACTGAGCTGCATGATTAGCACTTTTCACCATCCTGCACATGAAACACAATAATGAAACAAATAATTAACATTAGTAACTTTATTCCACATAGGCCTACCTGGGATTGACACCTATGCTGGTATTATTATTATACCAAGGATCTACACCTATGCTGGTATTATGTTCATGGGGGGGCTTGCTTATCCCTAATCCCACAGTAATGGATTAACGCCTGTATTATGTCTATCAGGGTGCTACCCCCATGCCCCAGGATCTATGCCTATACTGGTATTATGTTTGGAAGGAAGGGGCTTGCTTATCCTCCATCCCCAAGGATCTACGCCTATGCTGGTATTATATTTTTTGGGACATTGCTTACCCCCCCCCCCCCATATCACCGGGATCTATGCCTAATACTGTTATTATGTTTGGGGGAAAGGGGGGGTGGGGCTTGCCTATCCCCCCATCCCTAGGATTAATGTCTGTTACAGTACTGGTCTTATGTTCATGAGGGGCTTTCCCATGCCCCGGGATCTATGCCTATACTGGTATTCGGAGGAGGATGGGCTTGCTTATCCCCCATCCCCAAGCATCTATGCCTATGTTGGTATTATATTTTTTGGGGAGGGGGGCTTGCTTACACCCCCCATATAACCGGGATCTGTGCATATACTGGCATTATATTCATGCCTGGCGTTAACCCCCTGGGTACTACCTGCCGATCTAACATTGCCTCTGATTGGTCAATTATATGATATCTTCACTTTAATCACCAATCAGATTGGAGCTTTGCAAATAATTCATCCGAATTTTTTTGTGTGGTGAAATTATTCTAACAATGTTGCTGATTGGTCCAATTAATAACGAAAACTTCTTTTTGGCCAATCAGCAGGTAGTTCTCATGGGGTTAATGTCTCATCAAATACGAAGTTGATTTGTCACTTGTAATGGACCGTTTTGACAATTTCAACAAAATTGCCAAGAGGCTACACAGGAGGTTTAAACACGTTCAGGGGCCAATGATATATAATAGATTCTGCTTTAAACATGTTCAAGGGCCAATGATACATAATAGATTTTTGATTTAAACATGTTCAGGGGCCAATGATACATAATAGATTTTTGATTTAAACATGTTCAGGGGCCAATGACACAGAATAGATTGCTTTAAACATGTTCAAGGGCCAATGATAGGCCTATATAATAGATTTGTCCTGCTCATTGACACATTACCTGATGACCAATAAATCCATTGGTGATTTCATCTCAACTCCATCCTCATTCACAAAGGCTGGATTGAAATGCAGGGTTACCCCCCCCCCCATTAGTAGAACTATGACACCCCCTACACCCTCCATTTTGAACACCAGCAACCTCCCCACCCTGTGTTAGATAATGGTTTGTTTATCTTACCTGATGACTAGCAGATCCATTTGTTTGTGATTTCATCTCAACTCCCTCCTCATTCACAAAGGCTGGATTGAAATGTGGCGTTATCCTCGGCTCCCCATTCGGCTCTCCCGCATCGTGGACAACCTTCTCTTTTTCCGGCTCTGGTGTGACCGCCCTAGGTGTGGGTGCTTTACCAGACTCTTCCGCAGGCTTGGCAGATAGGTATGGACTTGGCCCAATAAGGCTTAATATGACAGGCAAGAAAACTAGACCATGGAAGAGACCAAATATAACAACTAAGAGGAAAATCTGTTGAGAGAAAAGAAATAAAAGTATGATGTAAAAAAATGGAGCAAAATTTTGGAACAAATTTTGAAAAAAATAACAAAATTCTGGGTACTTAGGAGAAGAAAGTGGGTCGCTTGGTTCGGAATTATTTTAAAATGGGTCATGGGGTGAGCAACAGGCTTTTTATTAATTTTGAAAGGCACAAAACTCAAACTTTGGATGGTGCTAGGTCCTAATATGTTAATGCTCTGCATGCTAGTCATATAGGCTTCAACATTTTCTCAAAATATCCAGAGTTATAAAAAACCCAGCTTTGTCTCATGTCCCGAGCGATTACAAATCTAATGTGGTATGCGGTTCTTAATTGTTTATTTTATAAATAAATCAGGTGTTCAATTAACTACCCCCTTGAAATACTTTGTTTTGCCAATGGCATGTCTTTTGAACAAAATAAAAATTGTGAAATAAAATTTTATTTTAGAACATTTCACCATCAGAAATCCAATGTGTACAGGGCAGTGGCGTAGGCAGCACAGGGGGCTCTCAAAGGAGCTGCCAAAATGGTTATAAAAATCACTCACAAATCTATAAATGAGCTATTCCAGTTGAAATCCGTACACCTCCTATGGAAGACATGACCTTAATCTCTCAGACAAGGGACATAGATCCCAAATGAAATCACCCATTCAGGTAACTCAATTTGAAATCCACACCCCTGAGTGGAAGATTAAGGTTATATCTTCCACAGGGGTGTATGGTTTTCAAATGGAATAGCTTTGAATAGCCCAATAAGACATGGATGTGATGTGCTGCATAGGCCCCTATAATAAGTGATAGGAATACTTACTTTAAAAAATGTTGTGAATATATATGAGTTAGATGCTGCTAATAAAATAAATGCCAGGAATGTACTGAATCCACCGTTAAATACCGCAGCACCCATACAGCCTAGTGTAGCTCTGGTACGATCTACATGGAGAAATAACAACCAAACAATCATATTAATATTAGCTTCATATGTGACACAATCTTGTCCATGCCCAGCAAACGCAAAACATCTTCGACATCATTCGCAAAAGGTTGCCAGAAAACGTTTAAATGTCGAGTTATATAAAGGATATATGTGACATGATCTGGTCCATGGGGCTGGGGGCCAAAAGTGGGACATTTTAAATTGAGATAAAGGCAAAAATATGGAGTAAAAAACCAATAAAAAACATAAGAAATACATGCTAGAATGTATGCTAGACCTTTGATGTTTCAGTATATAATAGCCTGATGTGTGTATAAGGTAATAATTATAGTAACTCAATTTTCAAAAATGCCTCCTTTGGCTCCCATGGATCAGATCTTGTGACATAAAGGGTATAAGGGTGATTCTCTGAAAAGGTGAACTTTTCTGTCCTGCGACTTTCGGCGCTCATGAAAGTTTTAAAAGCGGATTTTTATTTTCTTTTTTGGCTTAGTCATGGACTTTTGTATGTATAAAAATAGTTAAGAACATCCAAGTGGGGAAAAATAAATTCTTCAATATCTGACGACCCCCCTGAAAACCCCATGTCCCGATGTCACGCACCGAATTTGAGTGATTTTGTAGTATTTTTGTGAGCAAGAGTGAAAATTACCACTGACTGGGGTAAATATCATGTCTAAGAAGGTTTAAATGCTTAAAACCACTTCTAAAGTCAAATTTTCAAAAATTTGTGTCAAAAAATTGCTGTCCCTTAGTTTTGCATCATTGCCGTCACATTGGCATCAAAACGGCTGGAGGTGAAGACCAAATATCAGAGGTCAATAATTTGACCCGTCAGACGCTGCCGTTTACAGACGCACGAAAAACATCAACCGAAATAGCTGCACATTGGCACTCTTTTCCTGCCAATTTTGAGGGTATCTTCAAGTATACAGGTGCGTACCTTTATTCAACATCATCTCCAAACGTTTCTGATCAATTTGATATAAGTGTAATTATTGTTGAATTTTTCCGGAAAATAATGACGGTTGAATATGTCCCACAAGCTGTTGTGGTGATATGTAACACGTGGGTAAATTTTACCCTGCTATTAACCGTAAGCAATGTCTGAACCATCATCTCCGCTACATCAGTTGGCGTCACAATTTGCCGTGGCGGAGATGATTCTCTATAGGAATTTGTGTAGAAATATCATCTCCGTCACATCACCATCATCTCCATCACAGCACCGGATCTTGAGATACAGCGAAGTCCAGTTTAGTTTATCAGAAAATGCTTACCAATTCTAAACCTTCTCATCTGTATGAATTTCATTTTCAAGTAGTGTGAAAACATTACTGAAATCACATTTATCGGTGCAATTATGATGGAGATGATTCTCTATAGGAATTTGTGTAGAAATATCATCTATGTAACATCACCATCCATCTCCATCACAGCAATGTCATCTCCATCACAATTGTTGTTGACCTTTATTTGACCTTTGACCCAGACAACATGGAATTTACTATTTGGAAATGTAATTGATTACGTGGAGTCAAAGAAGCAGTTCACATCAAAGCCAACCAACCATCTCTCAACAAAGACAGGGGCCGGTTCACGCTTTCAGGAGTCTACGAGCCTGTTATCAGGTCAAAGGTCAAGAAAATCACGACCTGATACAGTCACTCACTCGCTGATGAAAGATGGAGTACCATCTGAAAATTCCGAGGTAGGAATTGTGTTTGGATCAAAAGCCCGGTGGGTTCAGTCTTCACTGACAATGTGTACGCATGATGGTTCCAATTAGGGGTACTTTTCAAGAAATGTCCGCAGAATTTTCGAGGATAAAATTGTTTGTGATTGTCCAAATTAGGGGTGTTTTGGAGCAAAATTGTCCTTGAAATGGAAAATAGGGTGTATTTCCAGGACTTTCGTCCG
The DNA here is from genome assembly GCF_039555335.1 of Amphiura filiformis. Classification (NCBI taxonomy): domain Eukaryota; kingdom Metazoa; phylum Echinodermata; class Ophiuroidea; order Amphilepidida; family Amphiuridae; genus Amphiura; species Amphiura filiformis. The sequence goes on from NC_092629.1 coordinate 25,712,746, forward strand.
CGCTTTACCGCACAGTTTTCGTTATTGTCCTCATTTCCCCATGAAATAGGGGGGAAATTCAAAAGCGTCCTTGAAATGGTAAAAATAGGGATATTTATTTCGGAAAAATGTCCTTGATTCCTCGTAATAAGGGGGTGAAATGAAAATGAGTCCTCAAAATGATAAAAATAGGGGAGGTATTTGGGGCAAATTTTCCTTGATTTCAGCAAGCATAAAATAGGGGTAAAATTGCTGCAAATGTCCTTGATTCCCCGTGAAATAGGGGTCATTTTCAAATCCTGGAACGGTCATACATCCTACCTATAAATACAAACTGAACCCACCGGGATCAAAAGTTTAAATCAAAATCATGATATTGTATGTGTTTACTATGTCAATAGAAATTTATTTAGTTATTTCAAGCAAAATTATGAATATACAGCGTGTCCCAAAAGTAACTTAACATTGTGAATTGGCCATATCTTAAATATTTCCTACTTCATACCAAAATGGAGAACATATTCACATAGATTGATCTTTTAGAATTATTCTGATACCAAAAACAGCATCATTGATGACCCATTGACCTTACTGTGCGACTTTACATATGTGTGTATCAAACCCACAAAAGCAAGCTCATATGTTATTTGTTCAAGCACATTATGAATGATGTGCTTCCTTGAACAATAGAGTTGGTTCACGCACTGCACACGCTACATTTATGCATGGACATGTATGAATTACATGGCTTTATAGCGTAAGCGTGACTGCTGTTTTAGATTATAATCAGGATATATTGACAATATTAAACTTTACTATAAAACAGTTGAAGTGAAGATGAATTTCCTATAGATCAACGGATTCAGATCGTATGGTTCTTTGCCGAGAAAAAGTTGGACAAACTCACTCAAGCAAAGTTTAAGGAACATTTTAATGTTAATTATGCACAACCCAGCCGAACTTAATCCAGCAACTAGTGCAGAAATTCCTATCAACTGGATCTGTTCATGATCTTTCTCGGGCAGGACGTGGAAGAACAGGAAGATCGGCTACAAACATTGATGTCATACGAAGAGCGTTGGCGAAAAGCCCAAGGCGATCAGTACGCCGACTTTCAATGGAGAACAATGTACCGCGTACAACTGCTCATCGAATCCTCAGAAAAGATCTTAAGCAGTTTCCATATAAAATCAAGATAAAACAGAAAATGAAGATTATACATTGAAAACAAACAAACAAACAAACACAGCCAAATTAAACGAAACAGATTTTAAAATGATAACACGTTATATCGTGTTCACGTCTCATATATGACGAGACTTATTTTGCGTTTATAAAAGTGGGTTTTACGGCACGGTAGACAACCGTTAATTTCATGCCAAAGAGTCATGACCACATAGGCATGTTTGGTATCATAACATTTCTAAAAGAATTATCTACATACTGTGCAATTTTTGTAACAACACTATTAACCCAACGCAAGTTATGGCAAATTCACAATGTTAAGGGACTTTTGGGACACCCGGTACTTAAGTTTGTATAAAAAAAATACCAACAGACATGACTTTTTCCGTACAGCCTGCCTCTCATTGTCCCAACTAAATGACGAAAGTACAAAATCATATTTTTTTTTTAATGAAAAAGCAAACATGAATCAAGCAACTTACAAGTTATCCATAAAACTCATAATTAAGAGTTTTAACAATTTTTTGTCCTTTTTCCTTTTTGGCCTAAATGTGACGGAGATGATGCTCACCTGGCACAACCTGCAGATTACGCCCTCTATAATATAGAGGGCGCCCCTAAAGATTGCGCCAAATATTGTTTTCATGCACTAGAGACTTACATCCTTACAGTAAAGGAAACATTTTATAATCATTTTCAAATTCATATTTGCCTATCTTCCAATAGTACACCTTTTCAGAGAAATACCCATAAAACGTTTCCATATATCGTTCAAAAACGTTTTGTGATAACTTACTGCAAATATTCTAACATAATGTTATTTAAGTGTTAACAAAATATTTGGCAAAAAATGTTTACTTTATATAACCCGACTTTTAATGTCATTAAAACATTTTTACCAAAACCAAAAATCCAAAATATAACCTGTTAAAAACGTTTTGTGTTTGCTGGATGCAAGCCAAAGGAAGCATTTTTGAAAATTGAGTTGATTGATAATTAATTAAAACTTATGTAAAACATAAAATGTTGTCCCTTTCAAGCATTCATGCAAAAAGTACATGTAAATGTTCCTTTCAAATGCGACTAATTCCTTATGGAATAACTGACATTTATACAGCGTGATAATGGTAGTCTACAGTATTTTTTTTTATTAATGATAACCATCATGATCCTGTAATAAACTGATATCAAATGAAAGATCCTATTTTTCTCATTAACATACTAAAATTAGGAGTTCCAAATTGGTGTATTCCCGAAGATATCATCAAAAAACAATTGAGACTATAATTCAACAGTTTTTTAATGATTTCTTCAGAAATATACTGATTTGAAACGCCTAATTTCAGTATGTTAATGAGAAAAATTATGAGCTTCCACCTGATACCAAAATCTGCATTTTGATGGGGTAAAGTGGGGATCCCGGATGAGGTTGTCAATCTTTAATACTTACAAGTTAAGATCTGTTTACTTAAGTATTTTATTATTTTTTACTCCCATTTTTGTGCCTTTTAATGTCAATCAAACAATATTTTGTTGTTATGCCTTTAATTTGGTTGTTCTTCAGAATTGCATGTTTGATTTATACTCACCATTCCGTGTCCCTGAGAATATCATGAATGTGTGACCTATATGTACAGAGTAATCGACAGCTAAACCAATGGCAAGAATGAGTATAACTGCTACCACTGTATCTATGGTGATTCCCCAGAAATTAAGTGCTCCTGCAAGGTCAACCTGAAGTGAAATGAAACAGACTATAGTGTGAACAAACAATAATATATACAAATACTACATGGTTAAAGGGAAATAGGGCAAACTGTTTTTAAGTTTGAGTCATCCAGCTTACTAAACTTACTAATACAAACTTTACATATGCAAATGAATTAACTTGAAATTATTTTAACATATGTGACTCCTCGCCACAACTGAGCCCGGATGTCGCCAATCATCATTTTTGAGATATTCAACCAAAATATTCTGCTTGAAATTAGCTTTAAAATGATGTATATCATGTCTATAGTACTTGACATTTAAGTAGTGAAAAATCAATAAAACAGTCAATAAATCCTTTCTTTCCTATTGTTTATTGTTAAGTTCGATGGAGCATATCTCAATAGTGGCACTGGCGACATCCGGGCTCAGTTGTATGAGAGAGTCACATATTATAAAGGTGTGCTTACTGCTAATATGCCTGTAGCACAAGCAAATGTTGAATACAGGTACACATGTATACACAACAGCTTAAATTAGAAAAAAAATTATAGTAAGGTGCATTCCAAGCTACTATAGCAAAAATATCACACACATATATATATTCCTTTTGTGTATAGGTTAATGTATAAAGGAAACTTAGAATTGTAAATATAAATACAAGGGAAACGGTTAAAAAATGGGCAAAGTGCAAAAAATTAATCATGTGAAAATTCCACTTTTACAGTATATTCTTTTTAAGAGTTTTTCTCCGGACCCTTTTTCAAATGGCCTGGCTGGGATCCACAGTTTGGGCACCACACTGCATGAGCTACACCATGCACATGACTTACCAATGTGAATATGACACAGCAAAAGACCAATAATGTTTGCAAGATGTTAGCGAGTAGAATCAGAATCACAATGAACACACATGCTGAGGCCAGTCCCAAATTACGTAGCAATTCATTCTGAATAACCTGTCACATGAAAAAGGAACCAGATCATGGTTATAAAGGTGGGTTTTCCCATTGGGCTATTGCAGTTGAAAAACATGCACCCCTATGGAAGACATGATCTTAGTCACAGCCAGTGTAAATGTCAAATGGATCCATTCAGGTAACCCCATTTAAAACAGTGGTGTATCCAGGGGGTGCTTTGGAGGCCGAGGCCCCTGCACTTTGTTAAAACACTGAACACGCCAGTGTGAACTTCACACTCCCTGTGTTAAAAAATAAGGTCATGTCTTTCCATGCATGGGGATGTATGAATATCGTTCAACTAGAATAGGTACCCCATCCCCATTTTGAAGAAAGTCCCTGCTCATGTCATTCCATCCCTGCATTCACTGTTTACAAATCTGAGCATATATTGGCGTAATATATCCTCAAAATAAAGAGAAAAAATGCACCGTCTTGCAAATCCAGAGAGCTAATTTGTGCGACAATTTATGTTGATATACAATGAAAATTCCTTGTTGCAGATATAGCACTTGTTTCCAGTTTATTAAAAATGTTGCAAGCAGACTCCCAGTTTTAAACTTACATGGACAGTGCCTTAAAAATCCAAGCAGAATTAAGACCCATTAAAAAACAAAATCTATGCAATATTTTCAGACTTGATCCAGTCTCCCAGAGCCATGTGGTGATACATTTGAGTGTATTCTGAGACATTTGGGTTTATTGGTCAGTGTTATATACTATACCTTGTTGGATTCAAAGTTGAGATAAACTTCAGAGTAACCAAATGCAGCATCCTCTCCAGCTGCAAAGTTTGCATCATTAGCAATGCCTCTCACATTATCCATACCTGAGACCTCTTCCACTGAGTTATCAAACAGAATATGAGAGGCTGTGATCCGAGATGACTGTATTTTTGAAAAACAAACAAAAAAAACTACATCAAGTATTAGTCTTAAAAACACAATGGTCAACTTATCATCATAACCAGCTGGACTTGGTCACCAAACTATATGCCCTCTGGCAATTCCAGCTGAATCAAGTTAAAGCTTACCTCGATCCAGAGCACCGTGAAATGTGTTAATATAGGACAAACATCATCAGGTGTCGAGAGTTGTCGAGGTATTTGAGATCAAATTTGGTATCCAATTTCGGAAAAATGAAATCAGTGGAACTAAATTTATTACCCTCGCTGTTCTCTAATCAAGGGTAATTAAGTTTGCTCAATATTTTTAAGGATCTGTCGCCGATATGAGAATTTTGCAGTTCCCAGCTTGTGTGGTTCTCTACGCAGAGCGCCGGCCGCAATGTCTCCACCTTGACAAACATTTTCAAACTGGGGCAATTTCACTGGAGTACATTATGTTTCATTACCTGGAGAGAATTGATCAAACATTTTTGGCATTCATTTTTATGTAACTCATTGACCCATTTGTGTTATATATACTGCATCTAGTTATAATGGCATCCTTGTGATCTGGTCAACTCATTGACAGATACAAACCTCAGGAGAGAATTCAATTTTTGATCAATTCTCTCCAGGTAGTGAAACGTAATGAATGAAAAATACGAACAAATTTATATAAAATTAAAAAAATACAAAAAAGTCAATCAGAAAAATCAAATGATAACTACAATTTTACAGTTGGCACTTCAAATGAACTTGTTGAGAAGGTCTGGTGTCATGGTGCTATAGCTAGCCACCCGCTCAACCATAATTTTGGATGGGCATGTCACTCCTGGGACAGGCAAAATTAATACCTGTGACACATGCTAAATCCTAAAAATAGTGCTTGAATTTCTGTGCAGTCAAAACAAGACCATAAAGCAACAGCTATTTGAACTGACTGAACCCCTAGAAAGGGCAGTGGTCTGGTTTAGGGTCAAATTTTGACGGGCAGTTTTGGTGAAAATTACAGGCATGCACTTGCTTAAAAGTCCTAACTAAGACTATGCCTGGTGTACACTTACAAAGATCCGATCACTAGAAGACCCATCATCATTGAATTTGATATTAGCTGAGAACCTGGATCCCTGAGGGCTTGCTAGGAATTCATCCAACCAATCATAGAAAACAGTGTCATTCTTAGGCCAGTTATCTGCATGGGAGAAAATAATCAAAGAATTATAGATCAATAAATGCGTATCACTTGTTGCAGGGTTGGTGATTTTCTTGATTTAAAAAAAATTATTAAAAAAAAATCAATGTATTTGATTTAAATCAGATTTTTTTTTTCAATCCCTATCAGGTATTTACAAAAAATCAAAATGTGTTTTTTTCAGGTGTGAAAATTTCAAAGACAAATTTTGGTAAAATCATGGGAAAAAACCTGAAAATTATTTTTTAGCAAGATAAAGTGTCATTATAGTGGTATTAAATTGTATCCAAAAGGTGTTGAAGCATTATAAATGAAGTAAAACAGCCAATTCAATCATGTTTCACCGTTGTTCATCACCGTTTAACAACAATGCGTTCTCATTGTCTACGTGGTTTATTTCGAGCAAAGTAAATCACACAGACGCGTCAACAACGAAAAGAAGCTAAAGATCGTATAATCAATTCACAGGATTATTTCATGAGGAATGCTATTTAGGCCTAATCATTGCCACTCAGCCTTACAAAAAGATCAGTGATTTCTCTGTTGATATCAGCAATAAAACTACAGAATAAAACGGCAATGTTTAGCCACTACCTCCAAAAATACTAAATTCAACTTGTAAGCATTGTATGCGCATCCAGGTTCCAGGCATGACGAATTTACGCGCTCACGCGTAACACGTACTCTCGCGCTTGCGTTCGCGTATACACTACTGTACAAGTGTGGATTCATCACAGATTAACAATGGTTGACACCTGTACAAAGGTATAGGAATAGTTGTTGAAAAATTTATCAAAAATAGTAAAAACTGAAAAAGTTGATTAAAAAAAAATTTGATTTAGAATCATTGTGCAAACCCTGACTTGTTGGGAGTGAAATTGTACAAAATAATGCACACATTCTGAGATACTGATGCGTCGAATGCAGAAAAGACCTGTGACATTTACATAGCTCTTTATATTCTGGTGTATTGTGTTTTTCTTGTGCTATATGTATGATTGATATATCATAAATAATAATTTGCCCCCCACTTTTGAGGCAAAAAACCCCAAGTTACGTAAATTTCCACTTTTTGCGGCAATTTTGTGCAAAATTTGTCAATTTTGCCCCAACTGAAATTCACTTCCCCTCCATGCCGCCCCCATGCCCCCCCCTGAAAAAAAATTCCTGGTGCCGCCACTGCGGGCACATCGGGCAGTCCACCTACCTGCATTTAAATCAGGGTGACCAGCTTTAGCAGTACTAAGCCAGGACTCATAGGATTCATACCAACTGGATACTGAAGTAGACTATAACAAGAACAAAATGTGTATGAGATCAAAGAGTTATGACATTAAATAATATACAGTGATGCATGTGGGTAATTGCTACAGTTCCAGAAAATTGAACTGAGCCTGAAGGCTGGGTGCTTGTGTGCATGCAAACATTTATGGGAGCCAATTTAATCACAAATTTGATAGTTTTGTAAAAGAGTTTGTGATTTGTGTGAATTTTAGCTCAATTTGCAAAATTGGGTCAATTTCCCAACAATTGGCAAACAGTTGAAAACATAACAATCTATTAATAGTATTATAGCATTGTCACATTGAAGATGGATTCAAACAATTATTATCTTGTTTTGCTAAAGAAAACATTGAGAACATGTATTGCAATGTTCTAACTGGCCATAAAATTTGGCCAATTTTTATAAATAAAGGGCAGGGCCCAAAACCTGCCTATTTAGGGTGGTTTTTTTAAGCTGTGACAATCAAGCATAATTATAAACTTGTGCAAAGCCTCATATCACTCTATGCATTCTCAAGTTGAGCAAAAACATTTTCTGTTCTATTTATAAATCATATAAATTATCAAAACTGATCAAAAATAGCAAGATTAGGGCAATATTGCAAAATATTCAGCATTCTAAATATGACTTGTGTCAAGTCTTTGAATTTTGTAAAATTTGCAAAATTGTATGTTTAAGGGCTTTTCCCAAAAAATGTCAAACCTAAAATTTGACCTAGTATAATATTGCCAGTTAGTTCCAACAAAAAGATTTAAGGATTGAAAATTTGGCAAAACAGATATGTGATGAAGCACATCAAAAGGGGGACTTTGTGGCAAAGTACTTTTCAAGATATAGATTAAAACAGACAGAAAAAAATGAAAATAATAAGAATTTGGGATACTTATCAGTCATAAAATAAGAATGCCTTCATCAATTTGAGCAAATGAGGTGTCATTTTAAAGCTTACAAGAAATGCTTTCAAAGCAGAAATACTGAGCTCAAAATTGACTTCACCTGCTACATTGTAAGTTGCCCTTTTGATGTGCAACATCACATATTTTCCTGGAATAGTTTTTTTTCTTTACCTGTATCCATACACTATCCATGAATTCCTGGTTTAAGGCATCCATTTCATCTCTCTCATTATAATAGTCTACTTCATCCAAATAAATTGCTGTTGCAAAACCGTTGGAAGGGAAATACTGCAAAAGAAAAACATGATTTGAAACAAGGAATTGAATACCCATGACAGAGCTAATGAATGAGCCTCAGGGAAGGATTTTATTTTGCATAGCAGTAAGGCTTTGTTTGCTTGTCCTCCACCAACCGACCCTAATCTGGAAAAAAGGTTTTTTTTGTTTTACTGTACAAATGAATACCGACCCTAAATTTTGGAAATTCCAGAAAAAGGGTTTTTTCAACTTCTAAACTGTTTTAAAAACATGAATGAAGTGGTATACAGAAGAGAAATATCCCAACCCAGTTAGTACTTGCATTCTTCTGGATCTGTTACCACAACTTATTTCTTTAACCCTCTGAGCACTATATGCCGATCTAACATTGCCTCTGATTGGTAAATTGCATGATATCTTCACTTTAATCACCAATCAGAATGGATCTTTGAAAATAATTCACCCTATTTTTTTGCATGGTGAAATTATTCTAACAATGTTGCTGATTGGTCCAATTGATAATGAAAACTTCTTTTTGACCAATCGGCAGGTAGTTCTTATAGTTACCTTATCATTTGCATCAAAGTAAGCTCTTGAGGCGCCATCCGCTGGTAGGAACCATCTGAAATCAAAATTCTGCTCCCATGTGACGGTGCCCCATATGCATACACCTAATAAACCAAATGTGATTACCAGCACAATGATCTGCAAGGAAAAAATATACATTAAGATGTCATACAAATAGCTTAGTCATTTTGTTCCTGGGTCCCCAGCGATAAGATCCATTTTTTCCTGCCATACCCTCACAAAAATTCCAAAAAAAAAATCAAATCAATTGACAAAATTTATAATGTAATGAAAAAATTTTAACAAAAAACAATATTGAAAATAAAAAAAAGGACAAAGTCAGAAATTATGAATATTGAGTTACTACCAATATTACCATTACTTACTTGCTCAGTACCTACACTTCCTGATGTTGAATCCCCAGGTGTCTTGAATACTTGGTTGTAAAATTATTAACCTTTAACATATCTATTTTCTTGTTTTTATTGTTTTTTCTCCTCACTTTTTGTCTATATATTTATATTTCATTATTGCCAACTTTAGCCTGATTGGATTGATCCAGATCTGGTCACATAATATAGAATCAGCATGAAAAATGCATTAGAATTAGCTCTTGATATTTTGCGAAAATATTTCAAAATTGGCCTTTTATAGGAGATTAAGCTTTGAATCGCTAAGAGATCTAAAAGCTCTATTTTGATTAGTTACTCGAATGATTACATAATGTAATCAACAAATTGTAAGCACTCTTAGAAAAGAATTTACCTTGACCGGAATATTCAATAGCGCAGGTGAATAATACTTGTAGAAGAATTCCTGCAGGTACGCCTCTGCCCACATTCAAGGCACATAGTCATCGCTATGTCTGAAGCAGCAGCAGCACGCATCATATCTCCTCGCGTAACGTTTATGGTCAATGACGAGCCACGCCAGGAAAAATGTTATACTGAAGAAGAAAAGGAATATGATGCCGATTCCGCAGTATATACAGAAGGAACGTAGAGCTGGGAGGATGGTGGTGGCGCCGATCAGAAATGCACAAAAATCTGTGACTGATGTAACTGTGATTGATACACCCTGTTGAGAGAAGTACATAATGTAAAAAATAAATTTATGCAAAATTATGCATATGAGGTACGGTACCAAATTAGCAAGTAGCGCACAGAGCTGGGGAGGATGGTTGTTATCAGAACTGCACAGAAGTCTGTGACTGATGTTACACTGATTGAAAAACTAAATTTATGCAAAATTATGTATATGAGCTACCCAAATATTAGTTTGTGACAAAAAGCTGATGGAATTCGAAAACTGTTAAATGCAACCCCTCCATCAAATCACATTACAATACCCTTTACCAGTTCTGAGAAATTGAACAGAAAGAAATTTATGTAAATTTTTGCAATTGAGCTCACAAATAAGCCTATTTTGGGACAAAAATCAAGTGGAATTTGAAGATTGCTAATTGCTACCCTGCTTATAAAAACTCTGCCAAAGACCTCCTACGATTAAACCACAAGGTTGCTTATCTTCAGCATGTATGGCAAGAAAATATGACACAGCATAGTTTATATGATGAGACTACGTAATGTTGCTCTCTTCAGTTGATAGTCAAGAAATTATTTTATATGAGGCAAGGCTGCTATCTTCAGTAGACAGCTAAGATATAAGGGGCTGGCATTTTCTTGGGGGGGCAAATATACTGGGGGTCATTAATTTTAGAAAGAAAATAGGGGGGGTCATAAAATATTTGATGACCAAAATGTAGGAGTCCCAAGATGACCACAGATAGTGTGTGTTTATTTAATTCACGAAGACTGAGTTAAATACAACTTGTTTCGGGGTAAAGTGTATCGGTGGTGGGAGGGGGGTCATAATATTTTTGTTGCCGAAATAGGGGGTCACAATTTTATTGACGGCAACTTTTTGTAAATTTTGGACCCCCTTCTGAAGAAAATGCCAGCCCCCTAATTTCTTATATGATGAGACTAGGCTGCTATCTTCAGTAGATAGTTAAGATATAATTTCTTATACGATGACACTTGGTTGCTATCTTCAGTAGATAACTAAGGAATAATTTCTTATACGATGATACTAGGTTGCTATCTTCAGTAGATAACTAAGAAATAATTTCTTATACGATGACACTTGGTTGCTATCTTCAGTAGATAGCTAAGACACAATTTCTTATATGATGATACTAGGTTGCTATCTTCAGTAGATAGCTAAGGAATAATTTCTTATACGATGATACTAGGTTGCTATCTTCAGTAGATAGCTAAGAAAAAATTTCTCATATGATGACACTAGGTTGCTATCTTCAGTAGATAGCTAAGACACAATTTCTTATATGATGATACTAGGTTGCTATCTTCAGTAGATAGCTAAGAAATAATTTCTTATATGTGACCCGATCTGACGAAACCCGCCATAAGTCGCACTCAGCCATTTCGAGATACGGCAAGTCAAAGTTGGGAAAGGGGTAAAAAACCTTGCAGATTTTGTTTTTCAGTTTTTATTATTTTTTGATTCTTTAATATGTTTATTTTAACCTACCATTGAAAACAAAATATTCTTTTACGTCTAAAGCACCCAAATCTAGCATTTTCTGAGCAAAAACCAAGTCCTTAACATGTCATTTTACAACTTCAGAGGCATTTCTCTTGCATTTGCCTTTTCTTTATGTGACGCTTCCCCCCTTCCCGTTTAAAGACTGTAGAATGAGGACCACATGTCCCAGAAACATAAGTTTGGTATCAAATGAAAGCTGAAGACCTATACTAAATGATGACATCAAAAACTCAATTTTCAAAATTAGTGACTTATGTCTGGTTTTGTGGGAATGGGTCACATATGATGACACTAGGTTGCTATCTTCAGTAGATAGTTAAGAAACAATTTCTTATATGATGATACTAGCTGGCTATCTTCAGTAAATAGCTAAGAAATAATTTCTTATATGATGATACAGGGTTGCTATCTTCAGTAGATAGCTAAGAAATAATTTCTTATATGATGATACAGGGTTGCTATCTTCAGTAGATAGCTAAGAAACAATTTCTTATACGATGATACTAGGTTGCTATCTTCAGTAGATAGTTAAGAAACAATTTCTTATATGATGATACTAGCTGGCTATCTTCAGTAAATAGCTAAGAAATAATTTCTTATATGATGATACAGGGTTGCTATCTTCAGTAGATAGCTAAGAAATAATTTCTTATATGATGATACAGGGTTGCTATCTTCAGTAGATAGCTAAGAACCATTTTCTTATATGATGATACAGGGTTGCTATCTTCAGTAGATAGCTAAGAACCACTTTCTTATAAGTTATATGTGACGTGTCATGTCAAAAGGAGACACTTTTGGGCAGGTTATGAATTTTGAGGTATTTACATATCTTAAATATAGAGATATTTTGCTCACAATGACCTTTTCCCCAATGAAATCGAACATTCCTAAGCGAAGATATTGAGTTCGGAAGTTATGGTATTATAAAATTGGTAATTGAGATATCGGCCTTAAAAAATATTATTGACAATGTTGAGAGTAGGAATTAACTTGAAAAATGTCTCAAAAATACAAGATGCCAGTTATATTCGTCTGAAACTATCAGACAATATTTTTAACATTAATAACATCACAAATTCGCAACAAACACAAATTGTGAAAAAATCACCCACCGGCAGATTTTTGGCTATTTCTCCATTTACGATCCTGCCCAAAAGTGTCTCCTTTTGACATGACACGTCACATATGATGATACAGGGTTGCTATCTTCAGTAGTCTTTTTTAAAAGACAATGCATTTCTCTACTTACCGAATGCTTGAGAGACTGGGCTACTTGTTCTGTAACATCCAATTTTTTTTCTTCTTCTGATAAATTATACCATGCAGCTACCAATACAAACATGTCATCCACACCAATACCTGTATGAAGCATAACATAAGTTGGGGTTCATGTGGCTGTGTGGCTGTGACCAGGGCCGGATTTACCATAGGGCAGTGTGCATTTTCCATTTCAGCCAAAAACACTATGTTTTGGGCCAAAATAGGGTATAAAAATTGCACAATTTTGCGCGCTTCACACACACTGGCCTAATATATATAGCAATATTCAGCTTCAATTTGGGCTAAAATAGTATAAATTTGAAATGTCCTGGTAAAATCTAAAAACTTGGCCACTTGAGCTTCCTTGCGATGCATTGGGGCCTCCAAATTTTAGCCTGGCCCAGGGCCCCCAAAAGGTAAATCCGCCCTGGCTGTGACTCTCAAAAGACATCCAAATTTGTCAACTAACAGACCCGAAAATACACCAATATTTGGAAAATTGTTTGCATATTTTGCTAAAAACGATGAAAAATTGGCACTTTTCTGAGAAAATTTTGAACAAGCACCCTACTTAAACCAAATTCTCATAAAATGAGAGCCATCAATAAACCAAAATGGCAGAAAATGCATCCTGACTCTTAACTAAAAGGCTGAAAATGCACCCTGAATCTGCCACACATCCCTGTACCCTCATTTCCACTGAGAACCTCCCTCCAGGTTTCGCAAGCAGATTTGAAGTGCATCACATCAGGCCCTACATGCAAATAGCTGCCCTATAAACACATATGGAAATGTTTTAGGGCAAAAGTCTCTTCAGTTAGCAGCCTGCACAACCGATTCTTTTGTTTGGCAAAGCTCACTCAGTCATTTAATGAGGCAATACAAACAATCGAATTTGGTGTTGAAATGAGCTAAATTTTTAGTTACACCTTTTCGATGTAAAATTAATTTTCTCGCCAAATGAAAAGCAATCATTTTCATTTTTCAGTAAATGTCAGGAAAAATTGTAGTGCTTGATACTGTATTTTTTTTCAAATTCTAGTGTTAAACTTAGGCGTGAAATTTAGTCATTTAGTGTAAGATTTTCGATTTTGATAGGCTTAAACTCTGTCCATGAGCTTTTTTTTTTGGATCAACCTTTTAGCTTTTCAAAGTAAGATAGTTCGCTAATGAAGGATTTTTCCCAACTTTCTAACGCACATCACCGTGAGCGATATATCATAGTTTTGTCAGAATTTGCGTTTTCATTTCACTATTTTAAATGCCGGCTGACCATTTTTCAAAATCAACGAGTGAAATCTAAGGCTAATACTAGCATTGTGGATCGATATCCCTGGGTTTAATAGGAATACCGGCATGGCTACAGTGTTGCTAGAACTTCAATATAGCAAAGAAATTCCCAGGCCTATAGCGCTCCTACTGATCATGTTTATCCCTTATGAAAAAACAACGATCAAATCATGATCGTAACGACCAAAAATTTGGTCGTTACGATCAAAAAATGGTCGCAGCGACCAAAAGTTTGATCGCCGACGATCGTACGACCATAATAGGACTGCTGTGATCTTATAAAGAATGGTCGTAGAAATGATCGTAACACAAATGTTGATCGTATTTTTGGTTGTAATCCAAATATTGATCGTAAATTTGATCGTTTTTTGAATCCAAATATGTTTGATCGCAATTATTACTTCGATTGTGACTAAAGTTGATCGTATTTTTGGTTGTAATCCAAATTTTGATCGGTTTTTTTGATCGCTTTTTCATTCCAACTAAATTTGATCGTATATTATGATCACAATTCTGATGGTTGTAATTTTACGATCATTCAAGATGGTCGCAATACTTATGATCGGAGAATTACTATCAAAAATTCAAATTCATCATTTGAAAATTACAATCACAAATTTGTCATAGGACGTAAGGAACACGGCCTATAAATCTCAATCAAAACCATGAAAATGACCAGATATATTTTAATAGCCATGAAATTGTCCTTTTTTTGCCATTTTATTTCATAATCAATATTATTTCCATATAGTAAAAATTGCTTTTACAATAAAATTGACTTCATATGTTACAGAGATATAAAATACCACGCATAGAACATATAATTACGCCTGAAATTTTTGTGTTCTGAACTCGCCATGCACCCTTAGCGACAGCGTTACACTGTTATTACGACAGCTAACCGGTGCACTACTAGTGCTTAGTCTCTACATTTACAATGTGTTAAAAGTTTATGGTGACAAAACTGAATTGCAAAATAAACATTTGAATTTAAAGCATGCAGATATCAATTGCTTCAAGAGACAAACTGAGATAAGAGATAATAGTGTGGTCGTTGAAGAGGAAAAACAGTGGCTACCCGGAAAAAATTGGTAAAAAGCTGATTTTTGCACCAGACAAGCAGAATATATCATAGAACATCATATCCAAAATCCCCAGAAATCCCCCTTGGGGAATTCGTTTTATCCAAGATGGCCGCCAAAATGGCTGCACACAGCATATACTTAGCTGTATCTTAGCTTAAAGCAGATATGATGATGATTTTAGTGTCTTTGAATAGGTTTAAGAGGTCAGAGAATTCAAATTTGTACAAATCTAACACACTGATGTCTTCAATCACACTGAAATCCAAGATGGCCGCCAAAATGGCCGCCACAACATATAATTAGCTGTATCTTAGCTTCTAAAGCAGATAAGATGATGATTTTAGTGTCTTTGAATAGGTTTAAGAGGTCAGAGAATTCAAATTTGTACAAATCTAACACACTGATGTCTTCAATCACACTGAAATCCAAGATGGCCGCCAAAATGGCCGCCACAACATATAATTAGCTGTATCTTAGCTTCTAAAGCAGATAAGATGATGATTTTAGTGTCTTTGAATAGGTTTAAGAGGTCAGAGAATTCAAATTTGTACAAATCTAACACACTGATGTTTTCAATCACACTGAAATCCAAGATGGCCGCCAAAATCCCACCACCACATATGATTAGATATATCTCCACTTCTGAAGCAGATATGATGATGATTTTAGTGTCCTTGAATATATTTCAGAGGTCAAAGAATTCAAATTTGTACGTATCTAAAACACTGAAGTCTTCATTCACACTGGATTTCAAGATGGCCGCCAAAATGTGTTATGTTTAGGTATATTTTGGCTTATGAAGCAGATATGATAATGATTTTAGTGTCTTTGAATAGGTTTTAGGTGACGAGAAGTCAATTTTGTATTTATCTTCGTAAGCATATGTCTTTACTGACACTGCAATCCAACATGGCCCTCAATATTGCTAAAATCAAACATGATTAGCTAAATATCTCAGCTTCTGAAGCCACTATAATTGTGATTTTAATCTTAGAATAGGATTTCAAGGGAATGTAGGTTTTAAGGGTAAAAAAATTGTTGCAATTACTTAAAACCCGTGCTTAAAACACTGAAGTGCAAGTCGCAATAGAATCCCAAATAGCTGCCACCACATGTGACTATATATCAGCTTCTGAAGCAAAAGTAGCTGTCTTCGTTCTCATCTACAGGTATAATCGCCTCAGCGTTTTGGCAATGTTCTCCTGTGTAGTCTTCACAAGCTGTGACACATTTAAGTCCATTTTTGCAACAGGATCATCCGTTATTTACACAATAATTCCTGGAGGAAAGTTTACAATTCAGGGCTGTCAACTTTTTGGAATTGCTTGGCGTGAGACAGAGGCATACCGGGATTTGCCGCCTTCATTGTTCATTTTGACCCATGATTATTTGAGCCACGGGCGCCGAGAATGTGAAAAGCGGAGGGGGGGGTTAGAAACAACAATTTATGCATGGCGATGCGTGAGATTTTACTCAATTTTCAGCTTTTTGCGTGAGATTTACTTTTAGGCGTGAGATTATACTACCTTGGCGTGAGACCGTGAGAAAGTGACCCAAGACTCACGGCCAATACGTGAGAGTTGAGAGCCCTGCAATTGTATCATACAAGCTTAACAAGCTATGTGGTACTGCATCTAAATTGTAAGGACCAGTGCTAGTACGATGTCAGAGTGTTTCCAGCCCATTGCTTTAAATTGGATTCAAGTCATTGTTTGTTAGCTTTCTCCAAAGTATGACCTGTAAAACAACCCCCAGACTGTGAAAATATGCTGCTCTTTCAGTAGGTGAAAGCTTTTGTCGATAGCTGTGGATCAAATGATGCTTTATTTGATGATACCATCCCCATGGATTAAGCGAACCGTGAGACCGCTTTTTAAAATCTTCTTCTCTGCCACCATATAAGACAACAAATAATCTGATGCCAGCTGTACCGATCTGTTCTAATGTCGCCTCAGGATCACTCATCTAGGATGATATCTGCTGCAGTGCCATTCTTTTATCTTCTTCAACAAACTTGTCTTTCCATGTCTATGAGTCGCAACCACTCCAGGCATGGATAAACAGGAGATGGAATGTCACTACTTCCCCAGCTTTGTTAACAAGGTTTTGAACTTTCCAAACCACCAACCCTTTCTTCTCTGAATGGAAGTATATAGATACCAGCCATAGTCTGGTCTCAGTGGTATATCAAAGGACAATTATTTCTGTGTCATCTGCTACTACAGATACTTCTCTTCCTTGTCTTGCAAATTGAAGGGTACCTTCCACTTTCAAAGTGTCAGCATGATACAGCATCTCCAGTACTATTGTGCACGATCTGACCATTGGTTTCCAAGTATCGACTCGGCAGCGAGATAAACTGACTGTTGTTCTTCTCATTCGAGAGGAAGGGCTGCTGGTCATGGTGAGAACCTTCATAGATTATGTGAGCTGAATATGATAAGAACAAATGCCTGCTGAGTCGATGGATGGTGGACAAGTACCGGAGATGCTGACACATTGATAGTGGAATGTACCCTTCAAGACTCCTTCAATGTTCAAGACAAGGAAGAGAAGTCCCACTGGGGACCAGAATATAGCTGATATCGGTGGGTTGGAAAGTTCAAGACCTTATTAACAACGTTGGTGAAGTATTGACATTCCATCTCAGGTCCTGTTTATCCATGCATGGAGTGGTTGTGACTCCCCTTCTGCAACATTTGGACATGGAAAGACAAGTTTGTTGCAGAAGATAAGAAGAATTGCAGCAGATATCATCATAGATGCGCGATCCTGAGGCGACATTAGAACAGATTGGTACAAATGGCATCAGAGTATTTGTTGTCTTATGTGGTGGCAGAGAAGAAGATTCTTTAAACGGTCTGCGGTTCGCTTAATTCATGGCGATGGTATCATCAAATAAAGCATCACTTGATCCACAAAAGCATCCACCTAGTTAAAAAAATAGCAGCGTATTTTCACAGTCTGAGTGTTCTTTTGCAGGTCATATTTTGGAGAAAGCTCACAAACAATAACTTGGATCCAAATCAATGGGGTTGGAAACTCTCTGACACCGTGATTAGCACCGGTCCTTACGGATGTAGATACAGCACCACAAGGTTTGCAGAGGGGAAAATTGCCAAAACGCTGAGGCGATTATACTTGCAGATGAAGTCAAAGATAGCTACTTTTGCTTCAGAAACTGAGGTATAGAAAATCATGTGGTGGCAGCTGTTTTGGATTATATTGTTACTGAGCACTTACTTCCATGTTTTAAGTAATTGCAACATTGAAATCTGCAACCCCTAAAACCTACATTCTCTTAAAAGCCTATTTAAAGGTTAAAATCATCATTACATTGGTTTTATAAGCTGAGATATACAGTTAAGCATGTTTGATTTTAGCCATATTGAGGATCATCTTGGATTACAGTGTGAGTGAAGAATTGACTTAGTACTTTAGATAAATACAAAATTGACAAATGCGTCACCTAAAACATATTCAAAGACACTAAAATCATTATCATATCTGCTTCATAAGCCAAAATATACCTAAACATAACACGTGGTGGTGGTGGTGGTGGCAGCCATTTTGGCGGCCATCTTGGATTCCAGTGTGAATGAAGACTTCAGTGTTTTAGATACGGTCAAATTGGAATTCTTTGACCTCTGAAATATATTCAAGGATACTAAAATCATCATCATATCTGCTTCAGAAGCGGAGATAATATATCTAATCATATGTGGTGGTGGCCATTTTGGCGGCCATCTTGGATTTCAGTGTAATTGAAGACATCAGTGTGTTAGATTTGTACAAATTAGAATTCTCTGACCTCTTACACCTATTCAAAGACACTAAAATCATCATCATATCTGCTTTAGAAGCTAAGATACAGCTAATTATATGTTGTGGCGGCCATTTTGGCGGCCATCTTGAATTTCAGTGGGATTGAAGACATCAGTGTGTTAGATTTGTACAAATTTGAATTCTCTGACCTCTTAAACCTATTCAAAGGCACTTAAATCATCATCATATCTGCTTTAGAAGCTAAGATACAGCTACTTATATGTTGTGGCGGCCATTTTGGCGGCCATCTTGGATAAAACGAATTCCCCAATGGGGATTTCGGGGATTTTGGATATGATGTTCTATGATATATTCTGCTTGTCTGGTGCAAAAATCAGCTTTTTACCAATTTTTTCCAGGTCAAAATGTCCAACGACCATACTATAAGTTATTACCAGTAAACTACTACAGTACACGTAGTAAAAGAATATAAAGCCTAAAGGTACTGCATATGATTATAATGATATATTGTATTGTTATTTGAGCATGAGTATACCATAATACCAGCCTGGGATACCAGCAGAGTAATTGTGTTTTAAACCAACTATAGTTTGATATTCAAACTTATTATAGCCTTCAGCTTCATGCAGCTACTTACAAGAAATAAATGTCCTCAAATATAATCCTTGCATATTATCTTTTATACAGCACAGCAGTTCAGCACTCACGTATAGTTGCATGTTGTACTGGTATGACTGGTATCAGCTTTAGCTTTAGGGACAGCCGTAGCCCATTAGCTGATGACCTTTTGTGGTTAATTTGCATATAATTATTAATTTTTGACTCATTTTTTAAAAACTTCTCTACTAAATAAAAGTGATTAATAATTTTGTCATCATATGCATAAATATTTGTTACATTTTTCTCAGCAAATACAACCAAATAATATTTTGAAATCTAAATTTTCTGAAGGGTCAAAGCCCGTAGCCCATTACAGCCAATCACAATTCACATGGGCAAAGGTCATTATATTTAAAATTCTGTCATTACATGTACATGAATTGGATGCAGTTGCAGTTGCAGAGATCAAATATACATACAATATTAATGTATCTTCTGATTAAAAAAAAAGTCCATGAGAAAGAAAGTGAGAAACATCCCTGGCTGTAAAAGGACCAGCCAGCCAGAGCCAGCACCAGTGGTGAAATGAGAGATGGGCATGAATGATGAATATGAGTTTCTTCTAGAAAAAAAGGAGCATGTTAGGTAAGCTTAAATTTTTTTACTTCTATACTTCTACTACTAATTCTATTTCTTCGTAGAAGTAGAAGTAGAAATGAATTTGAGCTTCTTTAGCATGCTATATAGGTAAGCTTAAAATTTGAACCCGTCAGTATATAAATTATATAAACTTAAAGGGCATATTTTTATGGCGGCCATGATCAGATGATGGTTGGCAATCCTTTTTTTGAATGCACGTAGCTGGCCTGGCTCTGGAAATTATCTGGGAAAATATTCTCTTCCATTGTCTTCTGACATTCTGCAACTATATATTATATTATATACTCACACATGATTCGAGAACTTTTACTTTAACCGTAAAACAGCTGAGTAATTATATATTAACTCCAGTTTATAGACTTACTATTTCCACTGACTTTGACTCTTTGTTTTAAAGATTAATTTAGGCCTAAAGTGAACATCTTGTCCAGCATACCATTCATAACTTAACTGTTGATGCTCTTCTTGGTTTGTACGTACTAGTCATTTTTGGTCGCAGCAGCGGGAAATTTCAAATTACGATTATTAAAATGTTGATTGCGATAGAAGTAATCAAATGCAGTGATCAAAAATAGCAATCGTAATAATCGATCGTTTTAATGATCGCATTACACAAAATTACGATCGTTATTTGCGATCAAAAAAACGATCATAAGTTGGTTGAATATTGGTCGTATATTCGCGATCAAATTTACGATCATTAATAACGATCAAAATAATGATCGCTGGGGTACCACTTACGATCAAAATTACGATGATAAATACAATCAAATTTGATCGCAATTATGGTTGCAATAATGATCGCAATTTTGGTTGTAATTATGATCGCAATTTTGGTCGTAAATATGATCGCATCCACATGGTCGTTCTTTTCATGCAGGAAACCAGAACACTCAATTGGGGATTTGGGCTACCAAATCGCTGGTCGGGCAATTGACCTGGATAAACAACAAAGGAAATATCGACTATTTCTGTTGGTTGCTCTCGAGATAAAAGTACTGAGTTAGACATTTTCGGAGTATGAAGGGAAAAAGGTAAAATAAAAACGGAAATTCTAACAAAACTATAATATATAGACCCACACGATGTGCTTTACAGAGGTGGGAAATATCTTTCTTTAGCAAACTATATTAGTTTGAGACGCTAAAAATGAATTCGTAAAAAGCTCGCGTGCGAACTGAAGGCCTATAAAAATCAAAATATCACACTAAAAGACACAATTTGATGCTTAATTTTAACACCAGGATTTGTAAAAAAATGTATATCCAAGCACCAAGTTTTTAACTGACATTACTGAAGAAAAAAAAATATTGCTTTATATTTGACCGAGAAAATTAATTTCATAGCAAAAAGGTGTATCTCTGAATTGTGCTGATTTTAACATGTATCGATCGACTTTCAGCGCGACTAAGCATTTCTAAAGAATCGGTTGTCCAGGCTGCTAACTGTCTTTAAATGCTGAACGATGTGCTCCAAGCTATGTGCATTATCAGTGCATGTGTGTTTACCATGTTTACATTTCACAGATCAATGATTCCAAGGACAGGCTATTGTTATCGCATGGGCGTATACCATTTTCTTGCATCGGTAAATCAATAGGCCTACATTAACAATGAGACCATAAAGCATTAATTTTCATGTTGAAAATACTTTTATCACTCTAACGGAAGTATATCAAAGGCATAAATTAGTTACTATTGGTAGTAAGCCTACATATGAATCTTATTGTATTAAAACATGTTCAATTACAACAGTTGAATTTATTAATATTTTGCATGTGTTCCCCGTACTCATGAATGGCGAGGTAGCGCCCAGTTCATTGGAGCATGCGCAGTCATTCCTATCCTCACGGTCTTCGTGTGATCGGCTCATGTCACAACTATCGTGATTGGATGGGGCTTCACGCTTTTCCTACCGTCCGACCTAATTTTTTAACCAATCAGTAAAACTTTTACATAATATTTTTTGTGAATAAATTACGAATAGAACAAAGAAAACCTCGTCATCATCGGCCAATCCGTTCAGGAGTACTGGTTTCAGGAATATCACCCAGCCGGCGTAAAGACGGAAATCTGTGTGTGAGGATGCTGAATATGAGGCATTTTTGAGACTAGAAAGGTGGGCTTGTAATTTCCGTCCGCCTTACATAATAACTCTACATTTATGACTTTTACAGCTTAATTAGGAAATACTTTAACCTATTAAATGCTGGATTTTTTTTAGAAATTAAAATATGACCATCGCCTGCTTTTCCGCTGAAATCGACATAGTGATTTGCTGTAGTACGAGCCAGTGGACAATTCTTGAGAGCAAAAGAGACTACGTTTCCATATGTTGACAATTTCTACATAACATATTGTACACATCTTGAAAAATTACACATGGCAGCTATTGGCCTTAGGCAGAAACTTACCTAAGAGTAAGAATGGTAGAACTGAATGAACAGGACCATAGGCTTGACCAAATGCTGATGCTAACCCCATAGCTGATATAATGGATAGACCCACGGTCAGGATACCAGCTAAAGACAGATATACCTAGATTAGCAAAGAGAAGCAAGGGCATTAGTTTCAAATTTTAGAGAAAATTTCAAAATTGTACATTTTTATGAAAATATTTGGAATCAGCATTAAAAATACATTAAAACAAGTACAAACAAGCCTAGTATTGGTTTGGGTTCTTGAGATAGCTCTTGATAGGCCCAGTCATGAGACCAGCTAAAGACAAATATACTTAGAAGCAAGGGCATTAGTTTCAGATTTTCTTTAAAAAAATCAAACATTTCAAAATTGTATATTTTTATGACCATTTGGAATCAGCATGAAAAATGCATTCAACTGACTATTACAAACAAGCCTAGTATTGGTTCAGTCGTTCTTGAGATAGCTCTTGATAAACCCACAGTCGACATTTTATAACCATATTGAGAATCAGCATGAAAAATGTATGACTGACCACAAACAAGCTTAGTATTGGCTCAGTGGTTCTTGAGATAGCTTATATGATGGATAGACCCAGAGTCCTGAGACCAGCTTAAGACAAATATACCTAGATAAGCACAAAGAAGCAAGGGTATTAAATTCAAATTTTCTCTAAAAATTAATCAATCAAGTCAGAATTGTATGTTTTTTGACCATATTTAGAATCACCATAACAAATACATTAAAATGAGTACAAACAAGAAATAGGGAGGTTGCCAAATTTGGGTGTCAAAATGGACAAAAAATGTTTACAAAAATAGGGAATCTCTGGCAGGGGTATGTGTATGGGAGGGGGAGGTGGGTGTTGGGGTGTATATGTGTGGCCTGTTCCTACCTTGTGTTCAATCATTGTCAATTTGCTCATAGCAATAATAACATAGATGATAATAAGGAAATAACCAGCAGCCAGTAATGTCAAATCACCATCTAATGGGGGTGGGGGTGTAGGAGGGGGTGGGTGGGGGTGGGGTGTATATGTGTGGCCTGTTCCTACCTTGTGTTCAATCATTGTCAATTTGCTCATAGCAATAATAACATAGATGATAATAAGGAAATAACCAGCAGCCAGTAATGTCAAATCACCATCTATAGATTCCCCAGATTCCTCTTGGAAACTGAAAAAAAAACCCATTAAAAGTGTCAGAATTGTACATTTTTATGACCTTATCAGAATCAATCTCAATCAGAATGAAAAATGCATTAAAATGAGTACAAACAGTATTAATTCAGTGGTTCTGGAAGGAAGGAAGGAAGGAAGAAAGAAAGAAAGCAAGAAAGAAAGCAAGAAAGCAAGAAAGCAAGAAAGCAAGAAAGCAAGAAAGAAAGAAAGAAAGAAAGAAAGAAAGAAAGAAAGAAAGAAAGAAAGAAAGAAAGAAAGAAAGAAAGAAATTAGAAAGAAAGAAAGAAAGAAAGAAAGAAAGAAAGAAAGAAAGAAAGAAAGAAAGAAAGAAAGAAAGAAAGAAAGAAAGAAAGAAAGAAAGAAAGAAAGAAAGAAAAAGAAAGAAAGAAAGAAAGAAAGAAAGAAAGAAAGAAAGAAAGAAAGAAAGAAAGAAAGAAAAAAGAAAGAAAGAAGAAACAATGGAAGGAAGGAAGGAAGAAGATGGAAGGAAGGAAGGAAATATAAACAAATAATGAAATGGAGGCATTAGGCCTAAAAAGTTTGTATTGGCCTTTAAAGCCATGTGATTTGCTCCTCAGCGACACCCTCAATTTTTCTTGAATTTCTACTTTTTATATGATTGTTATATCCAGTGGTGTTGCAAAACACCATGTGAAAGACTAAGCCTGAAGTGCTTAAGGGATCTAAAATGAGCGTTTATTGCGTTTCGACAGTATTTTTTGTGGGACATGAAAGCACCTCAGACCTATCGAATTGCATTCTGAATACAAAGCATGTCTTTCTGATATCAAATAATTTTCATATTTTGAAAATCACAATATAATACAAATGTTATGACAAATTATAAAAATTGGATATTTTTTCAAATTTTTGATATATAACAGTCCTCGAAGTAAATTATATAAATCTTATGACATATTCTTAAAGTGTACGGTATGTAGGTAGGAAAAGTCGACGGTCAATTGAAAATTTTGACCTTTCATATTGAAGATATGGATTTTTTTCCCAAAAAGACCTAATTTTTTTTGGTGTTTTGGGAAAAAATCCATATCTTCAATACGAAAAGGTCAAAATTTTCAATTGATCGTCGGCTTTTCATCCCACCTACATACACTTTAAGTATAAATCATCAGATTTATAAAGTTTACTTCAAGTACTGTTAAATATCAAAAATATCAATTTTAATGATTTGCCATAAAATGTGTATGAAATTGCTAATTTCAAAAATCAAAATTATTTGATATCAGAATGACATTCTTCGTATTCAGAATGCAATTCGATATGTCTGATGTGCTCTAATGTCCCACAATAAATACTGTCCAAACGCTCATACCCCAGCCCTTAAAGTTAGAGTAAAATTTATATTTTTATATATTCAGAGTAAACCAATCAAGTGATGCCTACACACATCTTGTGCGATTGAATCATTGAATCAGTGACATATAAACTGGGTGCATATCGCTATTTGCCTTAAGTCTTATTTGTACATCATAGCTGTGTGAAGCTCCGCCAATAATCATGATAATAATACGATCTGTGAGCTTAAACACGCATTGTAGGCGTTAGAATGAAATTGCCATTTTCCTCGTTTTAGCTCATTCCTTTGGCTCAAAATTAAAAGGGGACGATGTGATCAGGGAAAACTAACATTTAATAGGAATCTATTCTTTATGCAAATCATATATTATGGCTTTAAGCTCCAAAGTCAGGGTCGGTTGGTAACTTTAAAAAATATGATGCAATGTATTATCTAGTTTGACAGGCCAATTTTTTATATTACCGGTATATTTTTTTAAATAAATCAGAGTTGTCCAGCACAAGTTACAAACTGGTTAATTTTATACCAAATAGACCTAGATATGAAAATTCAAATGTGAAAAAGTGACCCTATTTTAGGGTCGGTCAAAAAGGGCAATACAATTTTTGACCTGCAATTTCTTTTTTACCTTAAAATTGCCAAATTACCCGTTCAGTGCAAGTGAAGAAAAAATTAAAATTGTTTATAAATTATTCAAAAATGAAGAATAAGTTATTCAAATTGTCATTTGGTATTTTTTAAATGAAAAATTTGGCAAAAAAACAAAGAAAACAGCAGTGTTGACGAAGTTGAAGCCCCATTCAAATACATGTAGCTAATTTATATACTGTCAGTATATTCATGTAAATGCCTTATTTTGTCTTTTAAAATTCACAGCTTTCAGCTGAACCACTAGCAAGCTATATTAGCACATCTATGGCCATGACAAAGGTACCAAAATCTGAATTTTGATGCTTTTTACGATGTCCGGATGAGCAAACCACTGAATGGGCCTTTAAAATTCCATACATGTGTGTTTGTTTGTTTATTTCTTAATAATATTAAAAGATAGGTAAAAATAATACATAGCACACATTATATTGCCATTTATTATACTACATTTTCAAATACATTGACAAAATTTATATTATTATTATTTCTTATTGCACTATGAGCATTTAAGTTTTAAAATGATAATACATTATGCCAGCATAATAATTTAAAATCAGGATTTCAAAATACAACAAACTACATTCAAATAATCAAAGGAAATGGATAAAAACTTAGTGGCTAGGATAAAACACAATAATCAAACAGCAAATAGAAAAATCAATAAAAAATTTAAACAAAAGAAATTTGGCAAAAGTTGATCCTGTAACAATCATTGCAATGCCTATTATTTAAAAATACTCAACAAAAGAGCCTAAAATTTTTAAACCAATGTTTGGTGGCAAGAGAAATTAATAGACCTACTATTTTGGATAGAATCTTGATTTAAAAACACCAGTACTGGTTGGTAACGGAGAAATGATTGAATTGTGGAGTTGATTCCAAGCAAGAGCCCCCCTATATTGAAATGAGCACCTGCCATATTCAAGAAAAGGCCTAATGGGTCTAATTTTCCCATGAGCACTCGAGCGAGTATTGAGAGTGTGTGAATTCCCTACAAGTGAAAAATGACTGCACAAAGCATTTGGGACCAGCCCAGAAAGACATTTAAAAACAGCAAGATTGAGATGGTAATTTCTGCGCTTTTCCAAAGTTTCCCACCCCATCTTTTTACTTAAGATACTCATTACTTGTGCGAATTGGTTTCCTTAGAATAGCCCTGGCTGATCTTGTTTGGAGGCGCTCTATTCTGTCACATAAATGCTTGCTGCAGTTGCCCCCAATCAATTCTTGGCAATAAAAGGGTATTGTGGTAAGACTTTCCTGAGACAGATACTTTCTTATTCTGTAGAACAACCCAATATATTTCACCACAGATTTAATAACATTATCAACATGAACATTCCAGGATAGGGTTTGATCAAAATGTAAGCCAAGGTATTTAAAAGAGGGCACTGTTTCAATTTGATCATCTCTAATATATACATTGAGAGGGGCAGCTTTATTTAGTTTAAAATGAGACCCAAAAAGCATTGATTTTGTACAAAGCATATATAACAAACTTTATACTGATCAATGATCCATACAAAGCATAACAATAGAGTGCTTAATCAGCATACTAAAATTTGTAAAATACACTAATGCTATATTGTGTGTGATCAGTGACCCTTGCCTTGATCAAGGAAAACCCAAACACATGCCATAGGGATGAGTACATACAGCTATATAATTTGCACAGGTTGGGTATGCATCAGAGAACTACTTATAAATATTGGGGAATTGTTTGTCTCACCTTGATTGAGTGAATTTATAGAGGGTGAATCCACTTGTGCTGTGTTCGTCTGCTAATTCAATAAACTGCCCCTCCCATGCTTTACCAATCAAATCAACCTGGCAAAGAAAAAAAGAAAAAAAGAAAGAAATCAATCAATCAACAATCAATCAATCAATGAATCGATCAAATTTATTTATTTACCACCAAAAATTTCTTCTCCTATGCTTCATTTAAAATCCACACTCTCCCTGTGGAAGATTTTGGTGATATCTTCCACTGGGGGGACCCGAATTGACCAATTCAGCATTGATTCTGCCCCCCCCCCCTCCAAGCGATGAAAGTCAAAATTTTCACGCATTTCAGCCCAAAGTCATTTCAAAGATCAATTTCAGACCAATATTCAATTCATTATAACCAAAATAAATGAGTGATAGGCTCCATGCAAATTTTCATGCACAATTGTTTCAAGAACTGGGGGAGGGGTATGTATCCTTAGTCCTGGGCACCACAACCCCTAGCTACGCCACTCATCATTAAATTAAGTTTAAGTAAATTAAGTTTAAACACAATAAATAAAAATATTGAAACACAAAACTGCTTCTGCTGCAAAATAATAAAGCTGCAGATATATACAACTTTCTTACACTCACCTCACCAAATGGCCCTCAAACATAATTGGTTTATTTTGAATACGTATCAAAGCATATATATATATATATATATATATATATATATATGACTCCATATTTCCACAATTTCAACAATGATGGTATATGACATATGAGTGGTCCCTGAGATTTGTATGCCTTTTGTCATTTATATATAGATCTATTTTAAACTCAAATTCATAAAAAGTTCAAAGGGCAGCCACCCCTTCCCCCCCCTTGGCTATGCCAGTGGAAATCCGCACATACTGCCTCAAAAAGACTGCCTTGGTGGTCAAGCAAGGTCACAAACAAATATCATATGTGACCAGTAGCGTAGACAGCGGACAAAAATTGAAAGAGAGAAGTGCCCCTCTGACAAAAAAATTAGACAATCATGAAGACAAAGATAAAGAAAAGGGGCAAGGAGGCCGTTTTCAACCAAAATAGTGTAAAATGGCTACATGCACAGTAAGTGCAAAGACTTAACATGTAGTGTTTAAACAAATGCAGTATATGTATATCCCGGATGTATATATCCCCATGACTAAACTTACATAATTGCTATGTTGTTATATATTATACCACTTGTTACTTGCATATAAAATGCTCAACTTTCTTCAGAATGGCAGCTAGTATTCATACCACTTATTAGTATTCTGATTTTAGATTTTATGATCAAACCAAACTGATATTTAGTATTGAAACCAGGAGAATAGATTCAAATACAAAAATACCACTACTATTACTAAAGTATTCAGAATACAACATGCATATATTCAGAATACTAGTATTAAATTCTAATTTGGTAAGGATAAACTTACATAATTGCCACTTGCTTTATCAAATACTTTCTGGTCCTTGATAAAGTATGTCATAAGTGTTGCTTTAGCTCCGGTGATGCGATTTGAACCATCTCTAGTGATTTCTCCTAATCTTGCTTCTAAGTCTATTGGAGAAAAGAATACAGGGCTGCAAACAAACAAATAAAACACAGATTAAACCAAAGAATAACAAATATATGTAAGGGAGTGTTCATAAATACTTTGGTGGGGTCCGGGGAGGGTTGGAAAATGTGGGGGGGGGGCTCAAAAAATTCATCATTTGATCCATTTTAGTACTAAAATTGTTCATTTGTGTATTGTCCCTGTTAGTACTTGTAGCAGCCCAGTGGGGGGGGTCTTCTTGGTTAAGGTGTATGGGGATGTGCCATCAATTTTGGTATATATTTTCAGAGCAGCCCTCAAGGGAGTAGCAGCTAGGTCAATGGGATGATTTTGCAATTTTGCCAGGTGGTACAACAATAGGTACTGTAATTTTTACCTGATTTAATTGGCTTCATTTACCTGATTAAGTTGGCTTCATTGATTTTGTCCAATATATCTTCATCACTTAAGCTGTTGATAATGGTAGTATTGAATGACCATAGCTCTAGCAGGCTGGATACAAAACAGTTTGGACCAAGTCTAAAAATAGAAATGATAATATCAAATTAAAACAAAACTACAACAACATCAAAATATACGAGTGGATATTCATACGTAGCGGTAGATAAAATGAATTAAAGTTAGTAACTTCAACACTACACTATTTTTAGCTCACCTGGAAAGTTTTCACCATCTGCTGAAGACGCTTGTCGAGCTAGTGAAAACGTTCCAGGTGAGTGAAAAATAGTGTAGTGTTGAAGTTAAAACCCCTGGTTAAAACTTTGATTCACAAGATCAAAATAATTTCAAGACAATTAAGATCTTATCAGGGTTTTTTTGCATGCTCTGCTCACCCTCTTTCAATCAAGCACACATTTATTGACCTTTTCAAAAATTATGTTATGTGTGAGGGGGTCATCAAATTTTTAATCCCGAGATAGGGGGGTTCAAGTTCAAATTCTTCCAAGTCAGATTTTTATCAATAGTAACACCTTTTTCAATTTAATGCATTTGCATGATCTGTGTTATCAAGTGCAAGTTTAAAATTATCTAAGATCTAAGATGCCTGTGATTGGTCAATTACATGATATCTCCACTTTAATCACCAATCAGAATGGAGCTTTGCAAATAATTCACCCCAATATTTTTGTGGTGTGAAATTATTCTAACAATGTTGCTGATTGATCCAATTGATAATGAAAACCTCTTTTTGCCCAATAGGCAGGTAGTTCTCTTGCAGTTAAACATGTATTTATTCTTACTTGTAACATAGTGTATTCCAGTCATCGTCATCCACAGTGATGCCTAGAACCTCATCATGTAGTGTTGCCATCTGAAATTAATAAACAATTGAAGCCATATTGTAACATTTCCATATGAAATATATTTTGTATTTCTTTTCCACAAAATGTTAGTTTTCATGGTCAGATATGTCCCATTTTAACAGATTAGGTAAAACAAAGAAATTGCTATTTAATACCAGCAAAAAAAAGCATTTCTCAAAGCTGCAGTGTGTATTCATTTTGCAGAGCAAAACTTGCCCGGGTCGATGCATAATTGCAATCCGCACTGATTTGAAAATCTTCCCAACTTTGAGAAATAAAAATTTTTTTGCCTATAATCCTTAAAGGCCTATTTTCAGTGATTTGCTCACTTAGAAAATTGTAAAAACCATTAAAATTCAGTTTTTTGCACATTTGTTTATTAGCAGCATAGATGCCCTAACATAGGCTACTGGTGGTTGAGCCGAAAGCCATGTATTTACATTTACAAAAAAAAAATATATTTTACATGAAACTGTAATTTCTCTAGGGGTTCAACTTTATCATTACTGCTGTTTTCCTTGTTTTTGCCAAATTTGTAATTAAAAAAATACCCAATGACCATTATCCTTCACTTTTATGTAATTTATACACAATTTTTTTTACCTTTTCGTTTGGATCACTGAATGGGCCTTTAATAAGAATCAGAACAATAGGTAATATAATGTGGCTATTAATGTGAACAGGGGTGAAAACCTACATTGCAACCAAGTTTAATGGCCAGATAATGAGGAAGGAAGTTGCTATGAACTTCTATACATGCATGTATACTGTGCCAAGAAAGTATCCTTACACTTGGAAAAAATAATCACAATTTCAAAACTGAACCATACTGGGGTAAATTTGTCTTTGTAATAGATGCACTATCTAATCCTGCACATTATGACACCACATTGAATCCAATATGACCTCAAGAATTAAAGTTACAAGCAATATAGACGAAGGTCCGGTTTTAAAAGTGACAAATTGGCCTAAACGATGACAAAAAGATTCCAACAAGTGCAACAAAGAGACTACACAGTTTCTTCAATGAAGCTTTATTTAAAGCAGTATTTATTTCAGTTTTTACTTCTCTGTACTTTTCATACCTTGCATTTTATTTGTCAGCTCTTTTGTTTCAGTTTTCTTTTGTTCCTTTTGTTTTAAATCAAAGGCACTCACAAATTAGCCATTTACCACTCTCAAACCAGATGTCTACTAGTCTGTGGAGTTTTGAATAGGCCAGTGTGTCACTTTTAACACTGGACCTTCGTCTAATCAAATGCTTGTAACTTTGCTTCTTGAAGTCACATTGGATTCAATGGGTTGTCAAAATGTGCCGGATTAGATAGTGCATCTATATTAAAAAATTTACCCCAATATGGTTCAGTTTTAAAATTGTGATTATTTTTCCAAGTGTAAGGATACTTTCTTGGAGCAGTATATAACAACTTGCATTCATGTATGGTGAAAGTGTTATCATCAGGGCATACCTATTTCCACAGGGCAAAATTCTGTATATTCATGTTCAGCAAAATATATACGATAAAATTAATACAATACTTCCTGCCATTTTGCTCACAAAAAATTAGAAAATTTTAAAAGACAGCCTTGATTAGAACATAGCTAAAGAGCAGGCCCTTAGATAGGATTTATTTTGGGGTTGCAGCAGGCTCAAATAGACATTTTGCTAATTTTTCCCTTCAGAAAAGGGCTGATTTAACATTTTTATCAAATAAGTGAACCTTTTTGGTAAATTTTCCTCCCGGGAGTCACTCCCATTGTGGCCTGTACACCATCCGCGCTAATAAAAATGTGTAAAAAGGGTAGCTTTTTGTGGGTGGGCACGATATGCACAAATTGTGTTTAGGGTGTCAAAAACATGAAAAAACTCAACGAATGCACAAACGCATTGGGGCCAAAGAACTGTGCACTAATAGATGAGAATGTATTGGATCCTAGTGTTTCCTCACATACTTGTTCAACTACGTCGACATCACGCATGAATAGACGCGTATAATTTGGGGTATTAAAGTGTATTTTACGCTTAACTTGTTCAGGTGACATGTATGAAGAAGTCGGTGAGGACTCTTGAACTTGACAGAACTAGTGACCTTAATCATTTCACTACCTACATTCTACACATTCGTCATAGCATATAGTACGACCAGAAAGGTTTTCATAATCAATATCATTACAGAAATCGGTCAATCCTTCATGTAATTATTTCGTGTAAGCTAATCCTAACCCTAACCCTAATCCTAACCCTAAATCATAACCCTAATCCTAACCCTAAACTACATGTAACCCTAACCCTAATTTCGTGTAAAATTACATGAAGGAATAACCCAGAAATCCATAAACTGATAAACATCACATTAAAAAAAATTTTATATACAAGAATGATAATAAATGACAATAAATGAAATTCTCACATACTATCATGGGGCACTCACAGACATTATGTAAGCATAGAATTTACCTTTTAGAACTATGTAAAGTTTATTTTATTAAAATCTTAACTATGCAAAATAAAATATTTCATATAGCAAAATTGCAATTGCTAATACACAGAAATGAAATTTAGGGGATGAAATTTGATGCAAGGAATAAAATCCCTGCTTAGGGTGTGAAAACAGCCCTGTTTAGGGTGCTTTTAAAAAGTTGATTATCGTGGATGGTGTACAGGCCACAATGGGAGTGAACCCCTGGGATTTTTCCTTCAAAAAAGGGCTGATTTTCAATGTTTTTAACAAAAAGTGGACCCTTTTATTAAGATTAGCATTTGGGGTGCACACCCCTTGGCTACGGCCTTGATAAACAGGTTTGTGGTCAATTTGTTCTTGGGCAGTTTTGATGTAAACTTAGTACAAACATAAAAAAGGAGGTCTATGGTACAAACTTGTATCTTTTCTCCGGTTGCTACACAAAATGTACAATTAATGTAGGCCCCTACATTCCAAAGCTGATTTTGCCAAGGCATTTCAATCAATTGTTTTGATGTTGTTAAAGCTGCAAGCAATAGCCATTCCAGACAAATCCCTGAAAAATGTATACTATTTTTTGCACAATTCATTTGTTGGAGCCTACTCCCTATTCCAGAAAAAAAAAACTAATTTGTTTGGATTAAAAAATATTATCCCAGTTTCGGCATATTTTCTGACAATCAAGTCACAAAAATCAAAGACTTGGAACGAGTCTAAGCATTCAAAATCTTGAGTATATGCCGGAATTTTGCTATAATTGTCACTTTTTTCTGTTAATTTGATTAAATGATTGGTTATCAGAATGAAACATGTCTTTTCCAAAAATTAGACTGTACATATAAACTGACATTAGTCTTGGTACAAGTCTTTGGGCTTGATTGTCACAGCATACAAAAAAACACCTAAAAATGCATGTTTTTGGCCCTTATTTCCAATAATTGACCAAATATTATACTTTCACTTATATTGCCAGTTAGGACTAACGAAAGGATTAGGATTTAGGGACTGTGCAATACTTATGAGCCCCCCTTTTATTGTAAAATTTCCAAACGGCTCACCAAAAATCGCTTGCCCCCCTTGAACATGCCAAATTTTGGGATCCCAATTTGCAAACCTTAAATGGTCTATATACATGTTAGTGAAAAGCAGCAGCAGGAAAATTTGCATATTTAAGTGTTTCAGATTGTTTTCCTTTTAGAGCATTTTATTTAAAAGCGCCCCAATAATTGGTGCCAAAATTGCTCCCCGCCTTAGCTTGCCAAAATTGCTTGCCCCTCCTTTTGGCTTGCCAAAATTTCTTGCCCCCCAATTTTACCCTCCCTAGGGCTCATAATTATTGCACAGCCCCTAACTGCCCCTTAGCTATGTTTCATTAGGCAAAACACAAAGTCATGTTTTTGGCTCTTTTTCAAGAAATTAGTAAAATAGTCAACTTTTTCTTTTATCACCAGTGAGGACTAAAAGAATGATAGGATTGAGCTAAGTTTCATTTGGCAGAACTTGATAATATTTTTGTTTATCCCAAAAAATTAGTGCCGTATTTTTGTGGGATAGGGAGTAGTTACAAAATTACCTTTTGTAATGTTTGTGATGTCAACACATTATCAGCTTCCACAGTGTATATACCAAATCTCCTTTCTGACGGGAAATGTTCTTCAACAAAATCTTGATGGTTTAAAACCTGTGCACCAACTGGTACCCACAAGTATTCTGTCCGACTCTCTTGTCTGAATTTAATCATCCCTGCTGAGCAGCATATTCCAATAAGCAATGCTATCAAGATGGTCACCCATGGGTAGCTGCCAACGAGTCGACCAAATCTGTCAAAGGACAAGAAAAGTTTGGAAAACATTGGAGCTTATTCTACCATTTTTTCTGTGGTTTTTGCCGGGTTTTTTTTTGGTCATGTTTTCTACCAATCAAATATGCAAATAACATGACACATGACTATGCAGCACATCAGCCTACCCACTGTGAGCCTACCATAGACTATCACAATTCCAAGTTTGAAGTTGATTGGTTATTGCGTTTAAGTTGTAGAGTGGATTAATGAAAATGTAGGCAAATAACATGACACAAAACTATACAGTACATCAGGCGAACATATCCAATCACTAGCTACCAAGTTTGATATAAAATTGGATGGATTGAGCTGTTTGAGCATTATACCTGAATTTATTGGTTGAGCTAGAGTTTTCAAATATCACATGTGACAAAGTCAAGTGTGATATTTGAAAACTCTAACGAGATCAATAAATTCAGGTATCATGCAAAAGTATCCATCCATTTTTATCATTATTATGTCTTCAGAATCTTTCTTTGTTCAAAAACATGATTTTTGGTCAAAAATGTGATTTTGCTTAAAAATGTGATTTTTGGTCAAAACATATTGCAAACACTCTCTTCAAGCTGGGGGTAGGGCTTTGCCTTTGTTTGGGGAAATAAGACAAATATTTATAGGGGCCTCCCCATTTTTATGATGTGTTGACAAAGACTTTGCAAATGCAATTTTACACAGAAAGGAATAGTAAAAAAATTACAAATAAATAAGGGCCTCCCTCACCAATTTTGAAAAAGTCCGCCGTATATATTAAAATGTTTTTTTTTACTTGGCCTATTAACCCTTACTGAACTAAATCTCACTGAATCTCACTATGAAAATCGCTGCTCGTGCACGCATTGCACGTGACTTGATGACGCAATCAGCCTAAATCATATACGCCCAGGGAATCGCTGGCCGGGCCAACGCCACCTGTGTGGCTACACGCTGGGGATCTTCTGCGTGGCATGCGAGGGGTCCGAGGTTCAACCCGGGGTGCAAAGTGACTTCTTTCTTCATCTTCTCTCCTTTTTCGCTTTCTTCTTTCCCTTCCGATAGTAAAAATCCCTTGTGTTCAGTTAGGGTTATGTAGCGTGTTTTTCCTAGATATAGGCCAAAATAACCCTTACTGAACTAAATCTCACTGAATCTCACTATGAAAATCGCTGCTCGTGCACGCATTGCACGTGACTCGATGACGCAATCAGCCTAAGCCATATATGCCCAGGGAATCGCTGGTCGGGCCAACGCCACCTGTGTGGCTACACGCTGGGGATCTTTGCGTGGCATGCGAGGGGTCCGAGGTTGAATCCGGGGTGCAAAGTGACTTCTTTCTTCATCTTCTCTCCTTTTTCGTTTCTTCTTTCCCTTCCGATAGCAAAAATCCCTTGTGTTCAGTTAGGGTTATACCATTATGAAAATTGAAACATATTAAGGGGTGGGGTATGAACGTTTGGACAGTATTTATTGTGGGACATTAGAGCACATCAGACATATCGAATTGCATTCTGAATACGAAGAATGTCCTTCTGATATCAAATAATTTTGATTTTTGAAATTGCAATGTAATACACATTTTATGGCAAATGATTAAAAATTGATATTTTTGATATTTAACAGTACTCAAGTAAACTTTATAAATCTGATGATTTATACTTAAAGTGTATGTAGGTGGGATGAAAAGCTGACGATCAATTGAAAATTTGGACCTTTTCATTATTGAAGATATGGATTTTTTTTCCCAAAACACCCAAAAAAAATGAGGTCTTTTTGGGAAAAAAATCCATATCTTCAATATGAAAGGTCAAAATTTTCAATTGATCGTCGGCTTTTCCTCCCAGCTACATACACTTTAAGAATATGTCATTTGTAAAATTTACTTCGAGGACTGTTATATATCAATAATGTGAAAAATATCAAATTTTAATAATTTGTCATAAAATTTGTATTATATCGTGAATTTCAAAAAATGATAATTATTTGATTTCAGAAAGACATTCTTCGTATTCAGAATACAATTCGATATGTCTGATGTGCTCTCATGTCCCACAAAAAATACGGTCGAAACGCTCATTCCAGATCCCTTAAGAAATCATTGAAAAACACCTGGTTTCCTTCCGGGTTCAGTTCATGTCCTTAGTTAAAACTATAGTGTATAGTCTACTAGTGGTAGCCATGCAGTAAAAAGCATTATTTTCAACAATAACAACAATCATATTTTTGAGTATATTTGTCAAGGTCAAACACAGTATAAACCTAAAGCAAATCGTATTATGACCGCTGGTGCATCAGCCTGCATGCTGTATCCGCGCTATCTACTGCTGATAGCATGTACGGTACTTGTTTGACTAAATAATACCACGGCCACATTTATAGTGGCAGCATCACCAATCGCTATTAGCTAAGAATATACAAACAGACCAACGACCCAAAGAAATCCATTTCTTATATTCAAGGTAACGTATTTCAAAAGCTTTCAGTCTCAGAAATGCAATGTTCACCTTCAAAACATTGTACACAAACAATCTGAAACGTCCCTAAGGCGGCTGCTAAACAGTAAATGCTCGTAGACGCGCCGTTCGCTTCATTTTTCAACACGAGCTTTACACATACACGATTCATAAACAATCATGGTCATTGAATATAAAATATACAATTTCTTACTTGTGAAAGCCGCTTTCTAAAAAATCCACAATAACATTGCTGCATCGAGCAAGACACCCCACGTTTTCCTGTGTTTCTTCTGCCATTTTTAAAACTTCCAATTGACAAATGTGCTGTCAAATTATATCATTCACTACGCGTGTGAAGACCAGCTTATGCAAGTCATTCAAAAAAGGTCTTTCACTCTCAGTCTCGGTGAATATTCTCAACCCTTCTTTGACAACGCATAGTTCAGAGCTGACTACTCTTTATGTTGTCAATATCATTCTAAGCATTGTATTGCAATTGTTATTCTCGACTATAAATCATGGCTTACACAATTCTCACCGGTAATATATGCTGCTGTAGGAGGGAGGAGGAGGGGAGGAGGAGGAGGAGGACCAGGATGAGGAGGAGGAGGATGAGGAGGAAAGAAGAGGGAAGGGAAGGGGGTAGGAAGAGGGGTAGGGGCTTTCCTCTGGACAGTCTTTCTTTCTACAAATCATAAAATATTTCATTTTGTGCAAATTATTTTCATCTATTTTTGTCCCCTTAAGGCCTATTATAGGCCCCTCCGATATGGATGCCCCGCCCGGGCCCGTACGCAGGTGGTGGGGTCCGTTTTTTAACGCTTTTTTGATCAAAAAAGGTTCAAATTTTTTTGGCAAAGTCCACTTTTCACAAAATCAGCACCCAAAACAAACAAAAAAAAACAAAAACAAAAACAATCCAACGTACGAGCCTGGCCCCACCCAAACCCTGAGGCTGATATTTTATTATAACATAGTCTCAGCCAAACCCGCCACCAAAGGCTGAAATTAATTTTTATTCGCATATTTAATATTATTGTAACCTTGATGTAACCTTTATGATTTCTAAAAAAAAGTGCATGAATCCATACATAAAGCTAAAATACTCACGGGTCTACCACGTGACACGGGTTTCTATAGAAATTCATGAAATTGTGCAACCAAACAGACGTAGACAAGAAAATTAACATATTTAGCCGGTCTGTGTCTGAATTTTCTACTGCAATTATGCATGTCTATAAAAAGTTGAAAATAAATATTGAAGTACTTTTTATCTTTTAATGCCATCCTAATTATTTAAAGGGACATTTCTTGCAAGCACATGCCAAATGTTTGGGATCCCAATTTGCAAACCTTAAATAGCGTTTTTAGATCGTTTTATCTAAAAGGTGCCTCACGAATGTTTGCCAAAAATCGCCCCCCCCCCCCGACCATAAATGTTTGACTACAAAAATGATTCTCTTACATACGCACAGTTTCTCTTATAAATGCATCTACGAACAAAAAGCTAACACTAATCCCCCTAAAAACACCCTTTTTCATTAGGTCAACAGATAACGCAATTCAATGTTTATCAAACAAACAAACAAGACACACACTTACCCCCAGAAAACGTTTAGGGCCTAATTAATGTCGGGTTATATAAAGGGTATACAAACGTTTTGATAACATTCCAAAAACATTCTTGAAAACTTGATACAAAACAATCTAAACAGAATCTTATTTTGCGAAAAATGTTTGCCCAAAATATTTGCAATAACATTTTAAAAACGTTTTCATGACCTTCATGTAACCCGACATTTAAATGTTATTAAAATGTTTTTTTCAACAAGAACATTTCTGTGTTTGCTGGGTTCAAATATTTTAGTATTGACAAAATATTTGGCAAAAAATGTTTGCCCGACCCGAGAACCGCGAAATCTAGTTTGTAATGTTTACACATGTCCCAACTTGCACCTAAATGGAATCGGCTAAATTTGTTGTCTTTGTAGGTCAACAGAGCAAAGTTCGACATAAAATCATAATGTTTTTATTATGACTTTATGTCCTCCCATAGAACTGCGTGTTAAATGCGCAAAATAACCAGTGGGATTTCTTTCACTTTACCTTGTTATTTCAGGTTAAAATGGACAGCAACCCTTCCCGACAGTTCCTATTACTAATATTATTTATTTCAACATTTTGAATAAAGAATAACAAAATTAAAATTTGACGGAAAATTAAAATATGTCGACTAAACCACTAAAAAGTTAGGGAACAACCCAAAAGCTCGATGAAGCCCTATAAACGAAAGTCCTTTCGTTAGAAGGCTAACCCAAAACGTTTTCGACATCATTCGCAAAAGGTTATAAAAGGTTGTCAGAAAACGTTTAAATGTCGGGTTATATAAAGGGTATATTAAGAGTATAAAACGTTTTCATAAACTTAAAAAACATTTTTTGATAATCTACTGCTCAGCAAACAAAATTGTTTCACAGAAAACGTTTAAATGTCGGGTTATATAAAGGTAAAACGTTTTAATAACATTCCAAAAACATTCTTGAAAACTTGATACAAAACATTCTAAACAGAATGTTATTTTGGGGTTGAAAAATATTTTGCGAAAAATGTTTGCCCAAAATATTTTCAATAACGTTTTAAAAATGTTTTCATGACCTTTATATAACCCGACATTTAAATGTTATTAAAAGGTTTTGAAAAACATTTTAAGAACATTTCTGTGTTTGCTGGGTTCAAATATTTTAACATAATGTTATTTAAGTATTGACACAATATTAGCAAAAATGTTTACAAAAATAGTTTACAATAACATTTTTTGAAAACATAAAAAAAAAAAAAAAAGCGCAGTGATTTATAGTGCGCTACGCACAGGCACAACGCCTAGACGTTGATCCACAAGCCTCAGCACACTTTACAGGTTGTCGCTGACCACTATGGCCCCACATCATTCCATAAACCATTAAACAACCATTCAGGGACTTTGCTGCTTCAAGAGCGCACACCCTAGACATTCCACAAATAACCATCGCAACCAGGATCAGCTCCCCGAGTTTCGTACGGGTTACAACGAGACAAATTAGCAGTGAGTTCCTTGTCCAGGGGAATTTCAAGCTAACTCAATTTTCACGAGAGCGTACTAGGTACCGCCAGGGTTCGAACCCGCAACCTCTCGCACCATAGTCGAACGCCTTAACGATTGAGCTAACTTGACTGCATATCATTTTGAAGCAACCACTGTAAAACGCGTAGGGAATGATATGAAATTTTAAAATCTTATAATATTAAATCCTTTAAAAAGATAAACTTTGACCGATGTTTTAACTACTTCTTTACAAACGTAATCGCACTCTTGACCCCTCCCTCCCTAACGAAAGGACTTTCGTTTATAGTGCTTCATCGAACTTATGTTTTTATACGATTTTCCGAATGAGCAAATCGCGGAATATGCCTTTAAATTTCGGCTACAAAATGGTATATATAAAACTTTTACTTGCGGTTTAAATAAATTCTTGCTATTTTTAGATTCTAATCTTTACCGGGATTCTTTATCAGGTGGATTTATGTTCTTGTTCTACGTAGTCATGGTAGTCGGTGACTTCGTTTCCGGGTATACCGGTAATTGTTAATTTGATTAACATTTTTTTTTCATGTTGTCAATCATCAAATAAAATAGTAAACAAATGTTAACAAAATTATTATTAAAATGAAATCGAGCAAGAAGCTGTTTTAACAAAAAACTGTTCTTGTATCATGGAAGTATTAAACCATGGTATATGGAATTGCATAGGCCTATTCTTCAACTTCAACTTTAGGGTTTTAACTTTGATTATACATGATAATACAGCAATATCACGAGTACAGCTAGCAATACGAGTATTTCGCTGTTCAAATTATTTTGTAAAAATTCAACATCACATTGACTTACTTGCAAAACGCCGTTTCTAAGACATTGGCGACGACACTACTGCAACTGACTAGACATCCTCCTTTACTGTCCTCCTCTGGTTTCTTATCTTTATACTTTGCTTTGTCCGATGTCATGATGCTAGTAGTAGTGCTTCCAACTTTATTCATAAAACC
This sequence comes from Amphiura filiformis, assembly GCF_039555335.1. NCBI lineage: Eukaryota > Metazoa > Echinodermata > Ophiuroidea > Amphilepidida > Amphiuridae > Amphiura > Amphiura filiformis. The sequence goes on from NC_092629.1 coordinate 25,753,904, forward strand.
CAGAATAGATGGGCAACCAAATTTTAAAATAGTTCAACCTTTGTGTAAAAACAACCGGAAAATTATAAAAATGCTAGACACTGCATGTGCTATTATAACGTACTCTTCTAATAGACTGACATACCGACAAACCAATTTGGCAGTAATCGATTATTGGTCCTTCCTCCTCACGTGTATTGCTGCATGATCGTGTTTTCAATATTAATGAAAGGGAACAAACCAGAAGTTCGATGACGTCCAAAAACGAAATTCCTTTCGGATGGGGTATAAGGCCAAATAAAAATAAAAATATGTTACTCGTCCGGGTTTTTAAAAATTAGGAGGATGAGGGGCTTTTTATTTTCTATTTTTTATTGGAAAACGACGCTAAATACCTGTATTTGGCACCATATTTTGGGTATTCGACATCCGGGTTCGACATACAGATTGATATCTGAGAAAAAGGAGGAGGCCCTTTTTATTTTATTGTTTTGAGAGGTAGGTCCCTCTAGTGATCACAAAACTCTTCTTAAATGATGTACTATGCATTTACAAAGCCGTAAAATAAGTTTCAATTTCTGAAACATCTTTTTCAACAAGTTATAACTGAAAGTTTACAAAATAATAAGAAATTTGAAAAATCTCCAAAAAAGGAGGAGGGCGCGGACGAGAAACATGTACTTTTTTTTTACTCGGCCTAAAATAGTTCAAATATTAGTTTCGGGTGACCTTTTGGTGTTGTAATTTTAAATATTGTTTAATTTGTTGTGCTGTTTTATTTTTATATTTGAATGAAATAAAGATGAATGAATATTTCACACCGTACGCCCAGCACTTACGTTACATGTAACAGGTCAGCCTCCTAACAAAAGCACTTAAGGCCCATGACGTCGTCGAACTTTTGGGTTGCTCCCTAAATGGATCAATAATGATCAATTATTTACAATAGAACGAACAGCTCCATAGGAATATGAATATTCATATTTTTTGCAAGACCGGTTATACATGTAAGGCCACTGATGTAGGGCAAAGTTTACACTGTGGTGACGGTGACGTCAGTGATGCCAACGCCGCGCCTTAGGCGCACAATTGGGCTACTTGGCAATCACCTGCCGCTACTCAAAAAAGCATGCCGCTACTTGTCTAAAATTGGGCTACTTTTGCCAGTCTCAGGCCGCGGCACTAATTTGATGTATTTTCCTTTCAATTTAGCCGATTTATAAAGGTTTTGAGTCTTTGAAGCTCAAATTGAAATTACAATGGGTTTTGTGACCATTTATTGATCGGTTAGTAACTTCCCAGTAAGTACCGGAAGTTTCAAAGTCAAGTGCTTTTCCGCCCAATTGGGTGTTTTTCGTTCTAAATTCGGGTAAATCCGCCCAAATATCCGGTATTGGGCGCTTTTTTGGAAGCTTGAAAAATTGGGCTACTTGAGAATCCTTTACCGCGGCCTGGCGAGTCAATGCGCCGCGCCTTGACGTTGAAAAGTTTTGGCAACACTGGGTGACGTCATTAATCATATTTTTAATCACTTATTTTTCATAATTGTCTATTACATTACATACATTTCAAATTGTCATAATTTGGATAATTTAATAAAGAAAATAGCCCAGTGATATTTATATCCGATGACATGTCATAAGTCATGAAGTGGCGAAGTCACGGCCGGCTATTTTTCACAACATTTAATAATACCGCTCCATCTCTAGTCTAAATATATTTTGGATGAAAATTAAATTTTGATAATAAGTGACGAAGCATGTTATTAAAGCGCTTATGTACGATTTCCTTCAATTTTTAAATTGAAATGTCATATTTTCTTTCAGACAAAAATAAATGTTAAAAACTTATGGGCTGTGCAATAATTTATGATTATTACAATGAGCCCCTTGGAGAGGGTATGACTACTAAAACGGGGGGCACGTCATCAACACCGTCATAGTTATTGCACAGCCCTTATGATAAATAAATAAATAAATAAATAAATACAAAATAAATAAATAAATAAATAAATAAATAAATAAATAAATAAATAAATAAATAAATAAATAAATAAATAAATAAATAAATAAATAAATAAAACAAATAGGTAGGCCCAAACACAATTCCCGACATAGTAACAGAAATATAAATAAATTAACCAATGAATAGATAGATAAATAAATAAATAAATAGATAAATAAATAAACAGGTCTAAACAATTAATGAATAGCAATAGTAATAAAATCTGTTGTTAGACAACAATTAATGTCATAAGAAATAGGTAAAGAAGTAAATAGATAATATATAATTCATAACTTATCAATAAATATGCCAAGTACAGGGAATAAAAAAACATATGCCTAATTGACTATGATTAAAATAAGTGATCCTAAACTAAAATAAATAGCCTAATAAAAAATAAAAACACGCCAAAAAATAAAAAACCACACTGCCTATAGCCACCAGTTCCACATTGTATATCACACAACATCTATTATATTTCAAGTCTCAATTTCAAGACTTCTTTTCATGTCATATTCCCGGTATTAAAATGTTTGGGCGTGGCCAAAATGTTACATCATCCTAATTTGACCTAGAAGTTAGAACGACCTGCCTAAATGATCGGGCAATTCCACGAAGATTATATCAGGGCGCATACCACTAACTAAAGTGTCATTGAAATACACGTAAATATGACATGAAAGTAAGTTTGTTTTTCTATATACCCCATGTAAAACCATTTTTCATATTTTGGTGGCACCAATGTCTAAATAAATTCAAATTTAAAATTGCTTTTTGAAACAAGTTGATACTAACTTTTGCACAAAAGGGACCTGAACAGCGCGACCTTTATTTTCAGCTTGCACAAACGCCTCCTTACTGCTCCTTACCATGGCCATAATAATTATATGCGGATTAATTTTAACCAAACTTTTTGACCAGATCGAGATACACCATTTTGTGCTATTCTGGTCATTGATCAATTGTATGTCTTTTACTTTAATTATATGGGCTAATCATCTTGCTCCAAAGGGACACCCACTTGTTCACACTACTGACCTATGTTTAGCCTTCTTAGTCCCAGACATACCAAGGGAACCAAATTTGAATGACTCTTGGTTGTGTTGATAAAAACGGTAGAAAATTTTCTGAATCGAATGTGCATGGGTGATAGGCCTATAGGCTCTTGGAACAATATCATGGCCGGAACTGGTAAGGCGTGAGTGTCAGCTGCAATTCTGGCATTTCTTCTGGTGCTGCAAAACCTCAGAAGAGTATTGACACGCATTGGTTGATTTGCAAGCATACAGACACACCATTGACAAGCATTATACAGGATAAAAAGTTTGATGTGGAAAATTAAGAGCATGAAGCTGGTAGGTGTAATGACAATTTATGTAGGATTAAAATCATTGTTGTTCAGGGGTTCATATCTCTAAAGTTTGTATTAACTTTTTTCAAAAAATCAAATTGAGATAAAAATTTTAATCTTATAAAGACATTGGTGAGATCAAAATATTAAAAGATATTGTATACATGTGGTAGAAAAAGAAACTTTCTTGTATTTTCACGTGTATTTCAATGAGATATTTACTTAGTGGTGTGCACCCTTAAAATTATTGCTACATACAGCTCGTCATCCATTACGATTTGCCACGGAAATCTACATTGAGCAATATCAGTGCAAGATTTCTCTCCAATTTTCTCGGATTTTCAACCTTTGGCTTTCAAGTTATTTGTTGAAAATATCACAATATCGGTACCAAGATGCCTGAGGTCGTCTTCTTGCACCCCGATTTGGGTATTGGAGGCGCAGAACGCCTTGTTGTTGACGCCGCCGTGGCGCTAAAAAGACGTGGACACACTGTCACAATGGTGACATCACATCATGATCCGAGTCACTGTTTTCAAGAGACCCGAGATGGTACATTAGACGTGGTAGCAGCGGGTGATTGGTTACCACGTAGTATATTTGGCAAATGTTATGCTCTATGTGCCTATATACGTATGATTTATACAGCTTTGTATCTAGCATGGGCAAGTGGGATTGAGTATGATGTCGTTATTTGCGATCAGATTTCCGCTTGTATACCGTTTTTGCGATGGTTTGGACGGAATGCAAAGGTAAGGGGTGAGGGATGGTGAATTGTTTATTTATATCATTAAACTGCACTGTGTTTTGTTACGAGTTGAGAGCTTGAAAGTAAGTAATGCCATGACAGTTGGATGTCGCAGTGTCAGGCCCATGTTGAGTTTCGAGAAGTCGCGTATCTAGATTTGCTCACTCACGATAGCTTGACATTCGGGGCTAGAGTCCATTGCTATCAAAATCTAGTAGAAATTGATGAAGCATGACACCATGTAAAGCAATGGAAGTTCGGGATCACAGCCGATCATGACGCTGAAGGGCGATTGCATCAAAAATCAGTGGCGTACCGTGGACGCCCCAACCCCGGCCCGGGGGGGCTGAAGAAAATTCAATTTTGCCGCCCCTTCCTGAACAGCCCGAAAAGGTTGACCTAATTTTTTCTCGGAAGTTTGAAAAGTGAAGAGCAAAAAAAAAAAAAAAAGGGTTTCAGGCACTAGCGCCATAAAAGTAGCACATTTTGATATAGTACCATTTTTTCACAAATTTTTATGCTTTCTAAAATTTTTCCGCCCTTTTTTATTTACTAATCCATTTTGCCGCCCCTTCTTCTTCCGCCGCCCCTTCATTTTGGCCGCCCCTTGCTGTTCCCCGGGGGGCTAGCGCCCCCAAAGCCCCCCAAAAATACGCCCATGAAAATATTGTTAAAATAACACTTTCAAAATCTTAGAATGTTACACAACCTTTGCTTTAAAAGATTTTGACTCATCAAAATAAATTTGAACATCGGAATATTTAAGAATATTTAAAAAAGTCATTGCTGATCTACAGAAGAATGATAGCAATGGACTCAAGCATCGAATGCGTAACTATCGTGTGCAAATTCAATAATTCATAAATTTTTACCCATTTTAAAGTTAAAGTTATCATTTGGATAAAATTAAAACAGAAAGTTAAAACCACCGTACCGGTATTCTTTTTGTTGCAAATTCTTTTCTACTGTTATTTCTCAGACCAATTGTTGACACAACGACGGAAGAAAATGATAAACTTGAATAGAAGATATTTGCTCAAATTGTAAAGAGCTATCTCAAGAACCACTGCACCAATACTGTGTTTGTTTGTACTTATATTATTGTATTTTTTTTGTGAAAATTCCGTCTGTTTCAGATTCTATTCTACTGTCACTTCCCAGATCAATTGTTGACAAAACGTCAGACGTGGTTAAAGAAAATATATAGAGCACCCATTGATAAACTTGAAGAGAAAACCACTGGCATGGCAGATATGGTCCTGGTCAATAGTAATTTCACTGGTGAGTTCACATTTTTGCTGAACCATGAAATGGTATCAGCCTATATTAGTGTATGTCCATTACTTACTTACTTACTTACCAACCATTTGGTCTAAAATGGACATATCTTTAAATGCCACGAAGATATGAACCCCCAAGTGGTGTCAAATGAAAGAGAAAGAAGTAAAGAATATGATAAAGAAACACAGGGGTGCTACTGCTAATAGTTTTAAAGTTGTGGTTCATTTTGATTCAGAAGTCGCCTAATTGGGCTACTAAATCACAGATTTGCACTGGGAGACAGCTTGTCTGCTATTTTGATAACAAGCATATTGTTTCCAAGAAAGTGAAGTAAATATTGTGAAAATTCCCAAAGTATTATTAAAACAGTATCTTAACCACAGTATGGACCAAACTGGACATGTCTAAGATCGCCCACTATAGCCCATTTTGTGGTTAGTATTTAGGGGTGGTGCAATAATTATGTACCCGGGGTGAATTATAGGGGGGCAAAGATTTTTGGCAGGCCAAAAGGGGGGCAAGCATTTTTGGCAGGTCGAAGGGGGGTCAAGCGATTTTTGGCAGGTCGAAGGGGGGCAAGCAATTTTTGGCACAGATATTTTGGGCACTGCTTATATTACGCCCTAAAAGGCGAGGGAAAACGTTATTTAACACGCTCAAATATGTAAAATTTCCTGTTTCGCTGCGCCGCATTATATGTTAAAACAATTTAAGGTTTTAATTCGGGTTCCCCAAAATCTTGCATGTGTAAGGGGGGGGCAAAGATTTTTGGCACATCAAAAGGGGGGGGCAAAGGTTTTTGGCACGCCGAAGGGGGGGCAAAGGTTTTTGGCACGCCAGAGGGGGGGGCAAGCGATTTTGGCAGACCATTTTGAGAATTCACCCGGGGTACACATAATTATTGCACCACCCCTTAGATCACAGGAAATTACGGCGCCCCATGATGCATTTATGAAAATACACACTTTTTGTATGTGATAAATGCTATATACAGTAGTGCCTCTGAATGCTGTAGTTGCCTCTGATTGCTAATAATGGTGAATACTTGTGCGGTGGGGGTTTGGTGGTCAAATGTTATTCCTTCCCATGTTGCTTTTATGAAAATCAATACATACACACTATAAGGCTTCAAGGTAAATGCTGTATAGTTTCTACCAACATTTTGAAATATGTCCGACTCGATTGAGCTAAAACTTGGTACAAATAATCCTTGATCATAAGGGGATCATGAAACAGCATCTGAGGTCATCCAAGGTCAAAGGTCAAATGTTAAAGCTGCTCCGATGGGGCTGTAACTCTGGGAAAACAATCCATGGCACTTGGGGAGTATGAAACAGCAAAGGTCATCTGAAGTCAAAGGTCAGGTCAAATTTAAAGTTGCTCCGATTGGGCTGTAACTTGGAGAAAATGATCCCTGATACTTGGGTAGTATGAAACCGCCAAGGTCATGTGAGGTCAAAGGTCAGGTCAAATTTAATGTTCCTCCGATGGGGCTGTAACTGGGGAAAAACAATCCGTGGCATTTGGGAAGTATGAAACTTCAAAGGACATCTGAGGTCAAAGGTGAGGTCAAATTTATAGTTGCTCCGATCGGGCATGGTTCAGCTATGGTGCGGTTACCGCTCTTGTTGTTACAGGGGTAAATTTGTAGACACAAATTGGCAGTTTTTTTAAATTTTTATTCGGCCATTTTAGCCTAAAAAGAATACAGTATTTGCAATCTTCCCACAAAGTTGTTCCTTTGGCATTGCACCATATTTCACCATTTTAGCTTAAGTTCTGGTCAGTACCCTCAAATCGAACATGTTATGGGAAAATAGCATGGATGGGATAAGAGTCCTTCCACATATGTTTTGTGCTTTTGTACCATAAACTTATTATGTCACCAAATGGTGCTGGATTCACTAAACTTCAAACTAGAGCGATAACCGCACCATAGCTGAACCATGTGGCTTCGGCAGTATATTGTGGTAGGCCTATACCACTGTCACCCTGAGTCTGTAATAGACATAATCTCGAAATGCTACGAAGGTATGACCGCCCGAGTGGTGTTAATGACAGAGGAAAAGTAAAGAATATAAAATAAACTAGAGCAACTGTGCCCTTTGCAAGGGCACAAGGTAAGTTAGGCGGATGACTGTGACAATCTGATCAAGCAGCAATACTGTGCAGGATAGTATTAATTTTAATAAGACTGTTTCATTAATTGCCGTTTTAATATACCTTGATCGTGAGAAGCTGGCATTTTGAAAACTTGACTTTTGACCTCTGTATGACCCCCTTAATGACCTTCAATGAATTTTAAAATATTTTCAACATGTTGAGAATGTCATAAGGATCATTGCGTTTAAATTTCAGCTCAATCAGAGCATTTTGGAAAACTTGACCTTTGACCCCTTTATGACCCTTTAATGGCCTTAAATGAATTTTTTAAATGTTTATTCGGCCATTTTAGCCTAAAAAGAATACAGTATTTGCAATCTTCCCACAAAGTTGTTCCTTTGGCATTGCACCATATTTCACCATTTTAGCTTAAGTTCTGGTCAGTACCCTCAAATCGAACATGTTATGGGAAAATAGCATGGATGGGATAAGAGTCCTTCCACATATGTTTTGTGCTTTTGTACCATAAACTTATTATGTCACCAAATGGTGCTGGATTCACTAAACTTCAAACTAGAGCGATAACCGCACCATAGCTGAACCATGTGGCTTCGGCAGTATATTGTGGTAGGCCTATACCACTGTCACCCTGAGTCTGTAATAGACATAATCTCGAAATGCTACGAAGGTATGACCGCCCGAGTGGTGTTAATGACAGAGGAAAAGTAAAGAATATAAAATAAACTAGAGTAACTGTGCCTTTGCAAGGGCACAAGGTAAGTTAGGCGGATGACTGTGACGATCTGATCAAGCAGCAATACTGTGCAGGATAGTATTAATTTTAATAAGACTGTTTCATTAATTGCCGCTTTTAATATACCTTGATCGTGAGAAGCTGGCATTTTGAAAACTTGACTTTTGACCTCTGTATGACCCCCTTAATGACCTTAAATGAATTTTAAAATATTTAAAACATGTTAAGAATGTCATAAGGATCATTGCATTTAAATTTCAGCTGAATTGAAGCATTTTGAAAACTTGACCTTTGACCCCTTTATTGCCCCTTAATGACCTTCAATGAATTTTAAAATATTTTCAACATGTTGAGAATGTCATAAGGATCATTGCGTTTAAATTTCAGCTCAATCAGAGCATTTTGGAAAACTTGACCTTTGACCCCTTTATGACCCTTTAATGGCCTTAAATGAATTTTTTAAATGTTTAGAATGTCATAAGGATCATTGCATTTAAATTTAAGCTCAATCGGACCATTTTCGGTTGAAATGACCTTTTTTGACCCCTGTGACCCCTGGATGACCTTCCACGTTTGGAAATATTTTTATTTTATTCTTTATGTTTTCCTCTTTCATATGACACCACTCATGGGGTCATACCTTCGTGGCATTTAGAGATATGTCCATTTCAGACCAAATGGTTAGTCAGTTAGTAAGCTAGTAAGTAACATTCACTCCTATAGGCTGATACCATTTCATGGTTCAGCAAAAATTTGTTTCCAACTCCATCCCTCCCAGGGTTTTCTTTAACGCACAAAACATGCGTATTTACGCGTTCAGGCACTTTTCTGACTCCTTCAAATCCCTAGTTCCAAAGTCCAATGCGCGCATAAAATCTTGAAAACGACGCTGCTCAGATATTGCAAGAATTGAATAGAGAAACACCTGATATTGTGTATTTATTCTCGGCTTTTGGCATTTAGGACCTATATACTCTCGATATGTAGGACAACGAAAGGCTTTATGGACCGGCATTTCACAATTTTCAGCTTTTCAACTGTTCAAATTTTAATTTTACACAGTAATAGTGCCAAAATGGTACACCAAATCGCTTCAATTAGGTCTTCATTTTGCAAAATTTTCCAAGTTCTAAGGGGGGAACATCACCCTGCGTAGTTGATTTAACAAATGGCCACTTTCACTTCTGCTTTCGACATTTGCCAATTTATGTTTGACACAATTTATAGGCATACGCTAATAGGGAAAAGTTGCCGTCCACAAAAGGCTCCATGGACTGCTCATTTCACAAATGTTCGGCTTTTTTAAACTAAAATTTTACACATTAATATTGCCAAAATGATCCACCAAATTGTTTCAGTTAGGTCTTCATTTTGCAAAAGTTTCTTACTTCTCATGGGGCATCTTTAAATATTATTATTTTCTTCTGAAATTGCCCACACCCCCTTCTGACTGCTCTAGATCCGCCACTGCTCCAAACAGTGGCGTAGATTTCTTTTTGACTCGGGGGGGGGGGATGTGTCTTGAAGTATAGTGAATCCAGCACCTTTTGGAGAAAGAATAAGTTTATGGTACAACAAATGTTGCCATTTTGAAGCTTAACTGTTGAAATATGGTGCAAAAGTGGAATAAATTAGCGAGAAGCGCCGCAAAAATGTGCACTTGTACAGGCCAACATAGGGGGATGATTGTATGGACCATCCCCTGGCAAAATATTGGGGAGATTTCCCCACCACCACCCCAATCCGGATCTACGCTTATGGCTCCAAAAACACACATATTGTTAAAAATGTCTTCAAAAATAATATCATAAAAATACCCCTTGGGCAATGTTTTTGACTCCTTCAGAGGAAAAATTCACAATTGAAAGGGTCAAAAAAATTTGAAAATACCCCTTCAGCAAAATGCTTAAAGAAAACCCTGATCCCTCCAATGTCAAAAAGAAATCTACAGCATTGTCCTTTGTGATGACTGATGAGTTTACCTGCGCAATGTGGTCTAAGTTATGGGGAATTACCACAGTTTGTGGGTAGGCCTACCTTTCCAGTGATTTTGGTATATCGATAGGTGGGTCAGTGGCGACCAGTGCCCCCAATTGAGCGCATTTGGGCAAATGAATGTGAAATTTTGAATAGAGAAATTTCATAAAATAGTGGGGAACACCGATTTTTTAAAACTGAAGCGAAGGGGTAATTGGAAACCCCGCTTTCCCTCCTGACATAAAATAGTGACCAGTCCCTTATTCCAATTAATGCTTACCTTAACAGCAAACACTTTCAAGGAGACATTTCCATCTTTGGCCGATGTCAATCCCGAGGTGCTTTATCCTTCCCTTGATGTCAGTGCATTTGATGGTGATGTGGAGCCTGCAGGAGACCTGGTACCCAATGGAATCAACACATTATTCTTATCCATCAATAGATATGAGAGAAAGAAGAATCTGGGTTTAGCCATTGAGGCTTTGGGTAAGTATATATGTCTACTGCAGATGACAAGTTTCAAATTTCGTTTAAAAAATTGAAAAATTTTAAATTTTCATGACCATATTTGGAATCAGCATGAAAAATGCATTAAAATGAGAACAAACAAGCCTAGTATTGGTTCAGTGGTTCTTAAAATAGCTCTTGATATTTTGAGAAAATATCTCAAAACTTTGGCTTTTTATTATAGCTAGCACGTACGTTCAAAATACCATCGAGGCTGTGGGGTAAGGAATATATCGAGGGATTAAAGATCCTATCTGCAATGGCTGCCCTAATAGGGTAGACATTTGAACATTTCTGCATTCTCTAGTGTACACAATATAAAATTATGATACCAAATATTAAAGCCTATAGTCTAAATTCTAAAAATAATGCTTGAATAAGTTCTGAAAAAAGTTCTGTAAACCAATATATCAAGACCAGACAAACAAACCAAGGCTTCAGCAATAGCTATTTGAAGTGATTGAACTCGAAGGTCTGTTTTTGTTTTCAGAGTCATATTTTGGACAGGCAGTTTTGGTGAAAACGACGAGCACTTGTCAAATCCTAGCTAAGATTCTGTCTATGCCCGCATTTAATAAATTGAGACAATTACGTAAATGTTCACTGAACATTTTATTTATTTCATCCCATCAGGTGAACTCAAGAAACTCGTCACAGCCGAAGAATGGAAACAAACCCACCTCATCATGGCAGGCGGCTATGATGACCGCGTCACTGAGAACAAAGAACACTACATGGAACTACGCCACCTTACAGACAACCTCAAACTCAACGACCAGGTATCATTCTTGAGATCTTTCAGCGATGCCCAGAAACTCACGCTACTCGATAGTTGTACTTGTTTACTATACACCCCAAGTAACGAACATTTTGGAATCGTACCGATCGAATCAATGTACATGAAACGACCGGTTATTGCAGTGAATAGCGGCGGACCTCTTGAAACTGTGAAAGATGGTGCGACCGGATTCTTGCGTGCTTCGACTGCGGAGGATTTTGCCGAGGCAATGACAAAGTTTGTGAAGGATGCTGGTTTGAGTAAGAAGATGGGGCAAGGAGGACATAGGAGAGTGATTAGCAAATTTTCTTTTGAAGCATTTGGGAGTAAATTGGATTCAATTGTGAATAATTTTGCTAAGTGATGAAGATACATATTTGCTGTTGGGTAGGGAAAACCTCGTATGTGCTTGTGGCCCCTGAACATGTTTAAAACTAAACTGCCAACAGGTTACATAGGAGGTTTTGTTTAAACATGTTCAGGGGCCAATGACACATGGGAGGATTTTCCTGCTCAACGAAGATATGGTATATGTATTGTGTTATTCAGTTTAAATCCATACACCCCTATGGAAGACATGATTTAATCTCCCACACAGGCGTGTGTAGATTTCAAATAGTCACCAATTTCAGGTAAAAACCCCATTTGAAATTCAAACTCCCTGTGTGGGAGATTAAAAGATCATGTTATAGATTCCATAAGCGATGTATGGATTTCAACTTGAATGGCCCATTGTGTGTGACATAAAAAGAATACCGCATGTGTGCCTATTGTCTCAAAAACACACGCACCTATGGAAAATTTGAGTGCCATCTCAATTACAGTTGCATGCTATGTTCAAACCAGTTCAAATTGAGAGTAACGCCATGTTGGATTTTGTAGTGGCAGACTCGATTCAGGGCGTTTACGTAGTTTTGTCACCAGTGTACAGACAAATCGCCTTTCTATGTGTGTGTATATGCCCTGTGGGATTAGCACACACGGTTTGAATTTGCTACTATGAAGTCCAACATGTCGTTACTCTCATCTTGAGAAAAGACAGACTATATAGTTTTATGTGAATGCTCTGCATGCCAGCCATAGGCTTCAACATAAAAGCCCTAAGTGTTGAGATAGTTTCTCAAATATCGAGAGGTATCTCAAGAACCACTGAACCAATACCAGGCATGTTTGTAATCATTTTAATGCATTTTTCATGATGATTCCAAATATGGTCACAGAAATTAACATATGCTATTTTTGAATAAAAACAAAATTTAAAACTTGTCTGCAGTCGACACCTGCATAGATAGTTAAATTCCACTTGAACTTGTTGCACAATCTCACCTAGAAGTAGAAAAATTTTGTTTGGAATTTCAAAATCTTCTATAACTTTTCCACTTTTTATTGATGAAAATGGTTAATAGATGGTACCGGTGTTGAATTTTGGTTGAATTCCAAACTCTCCCACAAGGGGTGCATTTTTGGAATGGAAGAGCCCATTTTAGATTTAAATTTCTTGTGAAAATGTGACACATGTTAGAAAATAAATCCTTACAGGACACTAAAAATGTAAGTGCACTGTGGTATGATATATCACGATTAGTGCAAGGCACCATCTGCAATAGCCCGGTGCCATGTGTACGGTATATAATGCATGCAATGTTAACCCCCTGAGCACTACCTACCGATCTAACATTGCCTCTGATTGGTCAATTGTGTATTATCTTCACTTTAATCACCAATCAGAATGGAGCTTTGCAAATAATTCACCCCAATATTTTGAATGGTGAAATTATTCTAACAATGTTGCTGATTGGTCAAATTGATAATGAAAACTTCTTTTTGACCAATAGGCAGGTAGTCCTCATAGGGTTAAATGTCTATAGAGCAGCTATGATAGCATTATGGCACCAGCTTGATATGTGTGACCAAATGGGCTATTCCAGTTAAAACGCATACCCCCTATGGAAGACAAGACCTTAATCTCCGGTCACCCCATTTAAAATTCACACTCCTCTGGAAGATTAAGGTAATGTCATCCATAGAGGGTGTATGGATTTCAACAGGAATAGATTCATGTCTCCTGGCTAAGCAAGATAATTATGCTAATCAAAGGAATTTTAAGATCATATTAAGGGATCTGGAATGAGCGTTTCGACAGTATTTTTGGTGGGACATGAGAGCACATCAGACATATCAAATTGCATTCTGAATACGAAGAATGTCTTTCTGATATCAAATAAATTTCATTTTTTGAAATTCACGATATAATACAGATTTTGTGACAAATTATAAAAATTTGATATTTTTCACATTTAGTAAATTATATAAATCTAACGATATATTCTTAAAGTGTATGTAGTGGGAGGAAAAGCCGACGATCAATTGAAAATTTTGACCTTTCATATTGAAGATATGGATTTTTTTCCCCAAAAGACCTTATTTTTTTTTGTGTTTTGGAGAAAAAAAATCCATATCTTCAATACGAAAGTTCAAAATTTTAAATTGATCGTCGGCTTTTCATCCCACCTACATACAACATACAGTACACTTGAAGTATAAATCATCAGATTTATAAAGTTTACTTGAGTACTGTTAAATATCAAAAATATCAATTTTTAATCATTTGCCATAAAATGTGTATTACATTGCTAATTTTAAAAATCAAAATTATTTGATATCAGAAGGACATTCTTCAGATTCAGAATGCAATTCGATATGTCTGATGTGCTCTAATGTCCCACAATAAATACTGTCCAAACGCTCATACCCCACCCCTTAAGGGAAACTCAGAGCTCCATCAATCCCAAAATGTGATGTGATCAAGCAAAATGAGTTGGGATGTTAAGAATATTGATTTTGAGATATAGCAATAATAGTGTTTACTTTTCTATGTATTTTATTGTTCTGAGCAACACTGAAATGGCCATATCTCTGGAACCATTAGTCTAATTATATTGGGATGTTCAGCAAAATAAAGCCCAGGATGAGAATGACTCATGTAATGAATTTTGATTTTGATTGCCAACAGATTCATTTATCTTGATGTATCACAAATACTACACCATCACATGCCCTACACATCTTTTTTGTTTTAATTTTGGAATACTTCCTAATGTAGTAGCTAACCCCAACAATGAGTAAGTCAAGAAAATGTCAAGAGTGACTAATCTCAATTACTTGATACCCTGGCATAGTTGAATTCCATTCAAATCCAATAGGAGATGTGATCTCAAAGACAGTTAAGCAACCTTTCCGTTTTCTTCATGTGTGACCCATCACATAAAAACTGACCACTCGCAGATAACAATGAAAGATGAGAAAATATAATGAAGAAATTTAAGCTTGTTTAGCCTCATAAAATATTTTTTCTGTATCTGATTTCAAAAAATAAGCTAAAAAATAGCAGTTTATTTCTGAAGACAGATGTGGTTGGGTTTGATGGGATGGGTTACATATTTTGACTTTTGTTGACATTTCAGAAAAGATAATTGTTTAATTGTACTTTAATTGGACTTATCAACCATTTTAAAATGATTAAAAAAATTCTACAGATTTTATAGTCCACTCTGGATCTCTGAAATTTATTTTGTAAATTAATATTCAGTATTAAGAACTGGTTTGGGCAATGAGATATATAATGAAGCAAAATTATCTACCGACCCAAACAATTTTGGAGCTGAAAGGGCAAACAATTTTTTTTCTTAGCCTAATTACCTACTTTGGCAAATTTCACTCCCACATAAAACCAAGCCCAATTACTGGTAATTACCTCCTTTGGCCAATTTTACTCCCAGCAGCTAAGCCCACCACAATTATAAACCACAGTGGACAAACCAACAGATTGAGAAATATTAGGCAATAATATTATTAGGGAACCTGTTGACAGCTTTATCAATAAGGAATCTACAGGTAATAATAATTATTGGGAATGATTACTGATTTTGTTACGTTTTATTCCCTTTCCATAGGCAAACACAACTATGTGCATGCAATCTCGGTCCCAGGTGGTTTGTGCTGCTTTGTCACCAAACAATTTGTCTGGCGCCAAGCTTGAAATAACGATCACTGATTGGTTTATGAATCTCCATATAAAAAGGTTGTAAATTGGCTATGGAACCATGTGACTACGGAATTTTGTTGAAGTGACAGTGAACAATATACCGCAAGCGCAAAATATTCAACAGTTACAATAGGACTAGAATGGGGGTAGCCACAGAGGAACCAATTGTCTGATATTGCCTTTCATGCCAGAGAACTTGCATGCATTGTGGCTTAAAAGCCCAAAATGTGTTGCCATGGTGAATGAAAAAGATGCAGATTTAAAAGTTACCCCAAAACCCATTGACAATGTTGCTTGATAGAGTGCCTGTTCATCACTGGTCAATCACCACGGGTCATCCTTGACCAGTCATGTAGAGAATGTAATGGTACACTGACTTGAGTATCTTTTTAATGCAACTTTTTTCATTCAAGGTGTCGCCATGGCTACAAATTTTGAACTAACCAGACAAATGAGGTATCAAAATTTGCATTAGTAAAATGGGTTGCTTTTGCTATATTTCAGTTTTAAAATTGAATGTGTAGATTTTGCCTCGTAATAAAGGCGGGTAATTACTTTTTGGGATATGTTTACATGTACGATATACTGTTACATAAACTTGGGGTGATATAAAGTTGATCTTCTCTGGTCTTGGGTAACATAATTTATATGCAAGTAAAACAGAAAACATGATTAGAATAAATAACACTTTCAAACAATAATTTTGACATTTGTAATTTTATAGCTTTATTTTGACCCGTCAAGCACAACATGTGCGATTTCCAATCAATATACATCTTCATCTATTGTTACATACTGTGCTCCAGTCAGAAGTAACAGGATTTATATTTATTTTGTAAAATTAATTTTCAGTATAACTATAAAGACCTTTATTTTGTGAATAGTTTAATAAACATGAAATATATTCCATATTGAAGGTGGGTGGTCAGATTTGTTTATGTCACAAGATACGGGTGTTGGGCTTTGCTGGCCAGCGAAACCGTGCCTATATATCACTTAGGGTGATTGCGTCATCACACCACGTGGGATGCACATATATCAAGTAGTATTTTGTAGTACCTGGTCCTGTGTTTTTTCCCCTGCTCCCACAAAATGAGCGTAAAGTAGCAGGTTGTGAGTTTGGAGACATTCCAACTGCTACTTTGCGCTCATTTTGTGGGAGCAGGGGAAAAACACTTACAGGACCAGGTACTACAAAAACCTACCAGGACCAGGTACTACAAAAACCTACCAGGACCAGGTACTACAAAACCCTAACAGGACCAGGTACTACAAAATACTACTTGATATATGCGCATCCCACGTGGTGTGATGATGCAATCACTATAAGTGATATATAGGCACGGTTTTGCTGGCCAGCAAAGCCCAACACCCGCAGCAAAGTGTAGCCGACCCAGTGCTTCCTATGCGAGGGGTCTCTGGCTCGAATCCCACCCAGAGCAAATAACTTCTCTCTTTGTTTTCTCTCTTTATTCCTTCCTTTCCCTTCCCGTCGCTAAAAAGCCCTTAGGTGGTTAGTGTTAAACTTATCCTAATTTTCCTGAAATTGTTGAAAATGCACCCAGTCTAAATTAAATGGTTGAAAATGCAACCCCAAATCTGCCGCACAACCATGTACACTTATTTCTACCAAGACCCTAACAGGTCATACACCTTAACCCCCTGAGCACTACATGCCGATCTAACATTGCCTCTGATTGGTCAATTACATGATATCTTCACTTTAATCACCAATCAGAATGGAGCTTAGACTATAGACTTTCAATTTTAAACGGGATTTTGAACGGGCAAAGTCCCTAACACTCACACTGTCAATCATACTTGTTTATCAATCAAATTTAACCGCAAGCAAATACAAGAAGCGCTCATGCACTCACTGACGCGTTCATGCAATTACACAACACAAAAGCCACATACTTGTGTACCATGTAGTTATTAATGGTAATGACAGGTACCCGGAGGATTTAAACCATAACGATATCTGGGCAACCAATCACAAGCCAGATCCATTTAAAGATGCATTACATCATGGCCAATTTTAGTAGGCCAGATTTCCGACAATCTCATCCATAGAAGCTCGCAGACAGCCGTGTTAAGCATGAAAACCACAATCCAAAGTCAGTAGTCCACTTGGGAAGCTAACAGAGGGAGTAGGGTGACTGAAAAGATCAGATGTGAAAATCTATCAATTGTGCACACATTAATTAAATCAGAGTTTTAAGCTTAAATACAATATCCAGAGTATGCACAATGGGCAAGTGGACTACAGCGGGTAGTCTAAATGGAGCTATGCAAATAATCCACCCCATTTTTTTTGCGTGGTGAAAATATTCCAACAATATTGCTAATTGGTTCTATTGTTAATGCAAACTTCTTTTTGGCCAATCGGCAGGTAGTTAAGCAAGACTACAATGAGTACTTGTCCATCTTATAGCTGCTGTCTGTAAATGTTATACCTGAATCCAATCATCCTTTGAAGGAAACCAAATACATGATCTGCTCCGACGAAATGAGTGTAACGTCACAAGTTGGGAGTTTTGAGACACCCCAATTAATGAGTTGCTGTTCTTTCATTTGTACGAAGACATATGTATAGTGGTATGATGGAGCAATACTCAACATTCAATTATATTCCCATTCACAAGGGACATAACTACTGTCAATACAGATGTCTCCTTAGAACAGCAACTCAACAGTTGGAACGTATTGAAACTCCCATCTTGCGACTTTACGCTCATGTTGTGGGAGCAGGTCACATATTTTTTAATACATTTATGGATACTTTTGAAGCTGAAATACATTGTATTTGGCTTCGAGTCAGTTACCAAAGTACATTCAGTAGTGGCAGGTTGTATATATCACTAAATTGTCAGTAAATTGCTGTAAAAGTGCACTGTGCTCATACGTCACATATTTATTCACTGTGTTAAATGCACATGTGTTACATGACATGAACTATCTGTCGTACCCGTTGTAAGTTCAAAAAGTTTACAACAATTTACTATATTAATATTGAGGTAATAAGTTATCTGTGCACAGGGTTACCAAACCTACAATTTGGTAGCCCAATTGGGCGACTTAAACATTGACTCATGTGATTTCTGGTAGTTCACTGTCCCATAGAAACCCTCTGTGCACTTCAAAAATTCAAACTTTTCAGAAATGTCAATTTTCATGACCATATTTGGAATCAGCGTGGAAAATACATTAAAACGAGTACAAACCAAGCCTAGTATTGGTTCAGTGGTTCTTGAGATAGCTTTTGATATGTTAAGAAAATATCTCAACTTTGGCTAGAATTAAGATGCATCTTGGGATGTCAGTAACCAAAGTTCTTGATATCTGATACAGAAATTGCACTTACTTAATCAACTGGCAACGCATGGCTGTCCATCAACCACTGCATGCGCTGAAGCCCAGCGCTTGATTTACGGCCAGTTTTTACCGAGTTGATGTTCAGCCAATTAGAAAGACAAACTTTGAGGTTGTCGTCAGACAGTTTGTTTAGTGACGAGGAACACAAACCGACTGGGACCGAGACAAGTCCCTGGGAGAGCTGGTCTTGCCAGCTTAATACCAAAATCTCATTTTCACCAAAAATGGACTTGCGTTGAGGTGGTGGGGGGATGCTACTAAAGTTTGCCTTGGGTAGGAGTGTGCCACTGAGAATTTGAAAATGAAATTTAGACCCATCAATATACCAAAAGTCAACATTTTCAGCCAAATTTTAACACAAATTGTCTTTAGTTTTTATAACTTTTTCCAAAATTTTGGTTACAGCGACGGAGGCAAAATTAAAAATATTTTGAAAAAAAACCACCCAATCCATATATCAAAAGGCCGAAAATGCTACCCATGTTTGCAGCACGTCCCTGTATGGTCATTAGTACCGAGTAACCCTGGGGTTACATTACCATATTGTGGTACCGAGCCCTCAATAATTATCACAGCTTTACTAGTACTGCTGAAGCGACTGATTATTCCCATATTATACATCCCTGCTCAAACTGATTGGTTAAGGTCAAGTGAGCACCTCTCACAAGTGCCATACCTTTTTTATCCATACAGCTAGCTAGGGTTCAGAGAAGGTATGTTGCCTTACCCAGAATCCTTAATTTTTAACATGGTTCTGGCCAGGGTTCAGAAATGTAATTCTATGGACTAAATTGGTATCAACCTTGTATATCACTCACAAGTATCGTACATAGTCCTGTTTAGTCCATACCAATAGATATCATGATGACTTGCATTCTGTAGCCATATTGGTAATATTCTGGAAAATATAGGTGATGAATTCTCTAGCACTGGCTAAATAAGCATCCTGAAATGACATAACACAAGTAAAATAAATAAATTTATTGTTTCTTTGTTTGGTTTACATATTAATTACATTTGAATAATTGGGAGGGAAAATGTGGTCAATGGCTTTGTATAAAAACATGTATCTCACTCAGAGCCTTGCACAGGATCTGGCAAGTTCCCATCATTTTCCCCAAAACTGCCTGTCCATAATTTGACTATGAAAACCACACATTTGCCCCTTTGGCTGGGGGTCAGTCAGATCAAAGGCTATTGATATAGTTTTGAAGTATTAGTCTCAGAACTTCCTGAAGCATTGTTTTTAGAATTTAGAAATTAGCATATGTCACAGACATTAATTTTGCCTATTCAGGAAGGACCAGACTGCCCGTCCAAAATGACAGGTGGAAGTGTGGGCTGTGGCAAGCTAACACCCTGAACAGCATACACTATGCCACTCAACTGGGATATTCCAGCTGAAATCCATCAACCCCTGTGGAAGACATGACATTAAACTCCCATAGGGAGCAGCGTGGCACACTGGTTAAGGTCTTTGCCTTTGGTGCGAGAGGTCCCGGGTTCAATTCCCCGCAGGACCAAAAAAATAAAAAATCTCCGCTCTCCCCGTGGTTCATCTGGTAATGGCGGAGCAGATGATCCATGATAAAAACCTCGTTTCAGGCGGTTCCGATCAGGGTAACGCCCGATTGTCGGCTACACTTGACTGTCCTGTAAAATACCCCGACCAGCTATCTACAGCGACCCCCTTCGTTCACCAGGTCACTTGTGCCTGGCCGAAGTTTCATCAGCATATCTCCTAGATTTCAGCTGTTAATGCCTAGATATGCCCGACATAAAAAAAAAATACAGGGAGTATAGATGGAGTCACCCATTTTTAGAATTAAATTGCATGTCAGTCGTAACATTTTCAATGCAATGCTACTAGACATGAATCTTTTTAATCTAAATTTTGAAATGTTGGATCAATAGCATCACAACCCATTGCAATATCGCACAGGTAAAAATTAGAAACAAGTGTTTGTGGACTTTTATTTCCAAACCATGTTTTAACATGGTTTGGAAATAAGCTCTTCATTTGTATAGTGTCTCACCTGGTAATCTTCATCCAGTGGTCCTGCATAGTGTCTCCATTCCATCAACTCATCCATACACAGATTCTGAACAAATAAATAGAAAACATCTTTATCACATGAGAACTACCTGCCTATTGGTCAAAAAGAAGTTTTTATTATCAATTATATCAATCAGCAACATTGTTAGAATAATTTCACCACGCAAAAAAATTGGGGTGAATTATTTGCAAAGCTCCATTCTGATAGGTGATTAAAGTGAAGATATCACATAATTGACCAATTAGTGGGATAGCCAAGGAACTGGGTTTTCTTGAGTTTTCATTGCTGAACACCACAGCAGCTGAAGGGAGTAACCTATTATGCTTTGCGGTACCATAATATAACTGTACGTGCCATAGAAAATGTACACAAAATCACTCACTTCAACTTTCAATTACTCACTTAAATCGGGGGTGTCTACACTTTTCCCCTAAAGTATTGTGAAACTATCTATACCTCTCAATATCTAAAAATCTCTTCTTTATATTTTGTATACATTTGCTATAGAGCAAGCAGATATACAGTAATGCATGATGGGATACTCCTTTGGCTGTTGTGGCTGAGCACAGACTTTGCAATCAATCGATGCTGTCCAGCATCATCATCATCAGTCGGTTGTGGAGCAGGTGACTACAAGCTTTCTACAACTTGGGCAAGCGAAACAATTTTGTTTGGCTGCAGCATCCCTTCAGTATCTCCCAGGAGGTGCTGGACATACTGTAAGTATAGTGTGTGCAGCCGTCCCGGTTTCCTCTTCCCAGGTGGTGGAATATAAAGGGCATATTCTTTCACAGGCTCGTCGTCTTCAAGACACAGTATATGGCCGAGAAATTTGAGTTGATGAATCTTGACTCTGGCAACCAATGGAGTGGTGTTGGCCAGATTGTAGCTGTCCAGCAAGCGTGTATATTTGCAGTTCCTGTGCATTCACCACACAAAATGGTTCATGTGTGTCCTAACCCACCATGTGTGTACTGTGTGTTAACCAGGGACATTTATTGGCCAACCGGGGACAAAAAAACACACAGTTCCAGTTTGTTCACCTATAATCAGGGACTTTTTGACGATTAGCACACCCACCTTGCTAGCCTGCTGGTTGCCCCTACTGCCTAATTGACATGGTCTTGATGATATATTTGACTGAGTAGCATCCAACTGTTTTGTGGGTTGACCATCTTGGCAATCACACCCCAACATGTCATGGGTAACACATGAAGCTCCTTCATGAAGTGTAAACAAATCCTGAGAATAAAACAAAATATGAAAAGCATATTAAATCTACACCACCTACAGGCCTGGGGGAAAATAGGGAATTTGGGAAGCTCCTTACTGGGAAATTTTGCATCTTGGAAGGAAATTCAGCTTCTCTAGATAAAGAAATACATAAGAAATAGTGGGAAATCCTGCCTTGCAGGAGGAAAATTTGGCTTGGCTTGCCGGGAAATAAACATTTTTTCCAAGCCTAACAACCTGTGTGGGAGATTAAGATGTCTGCCATACGGGGTGTATGGATTTCAACTGGAATAGCCTGATGTACAGATAACTGGTTCAGATTTCAGTTCAAACCATAAGGCATTCCCACACTACATCAAATCACACTCTTATCACTTTGTACAGGTTCCCTTTGTTTTCATGTTATGAACAGACTGGCTAAACATGGGTCGATAGTCAAGAAATAAACATAATTTGCAAACTCATGAGCTGTGTTCATAAATTATATTGATGTACCTTTGTCACTATTAACCCATATTGCACTGGATAGCAAATCAGTACAGGTTGTTGAAATGGAAGAAATGCATTATGGGACGTGTAAGATATCTTTTCTGCGTTACAGGGGTGTGATTCAAAGCTTGTTAAATATCCAGAAAATAGTAAACAAATCCATAAAAACTGTGTGAAATTGGGCAAAAATACCCTAAAACAGCCTGCAAATCAATAAAATTGCATACATCACAAAAAACCTCAGAAAATCTGGAAAAATCCAGACAAATCACAGCCCTGGCTTTACTTACCTTGAGATCTTCTTGTGAGAATTTGACATTACTAGTTTGTGCTCCAATCTTGGCATCCAGTACAGCACTACTAAGTCCCTGTTTGCTGATTTGTCTTTGGTAAACTTTCTCTTCCAGAGTGCCCTGTTGGAGAATCATGATATAACTTGACAGTTTGGTCTAGTCCCAGGCTAATTGTTCAATTTAAGATCAGTGTTGCCAAAACTTTTCAGCGTCAAGGCGTTGTGCATTGACTTGCCAGGCCGCGGTAAAGGATTCTCAAGTAGCCCAGTTAATAGGCAAGTAGCATCATGCTTTTTGAGTAGCGACAAGTGATCACCAAGTAGCCCAATTGTGCGCCTAAGGCTTGGCATTGGCATCGCCGTTTAAGATATGGTACCTTGGTATCTTCGGACAATTCTTACCAAGATTTTGGACATGAACACCAAGTGGTCTGAAAGGAAGTTCATGGAAGCTTTGCATATCCATTCTATTCCAGACAATTTCAATAGGGACAAAAGTAGTGGACATTCCTCCTGAATGGAATAGATTATTCAAAAGGATCTCTGAACATGTTAATTAACCTCTGTTGTTTTCTACATGGGAAGTTCCCTTATTGACTCACTGACACTTCATATTGACATCCCGATCTTGATACTTTATGTCAATCACATTGACATGTCCTTTGATAGTTCCCTTAGTCTATAAGGCGCATCGTCATGTTTATTTAGTCGCTCTGAAGATGGCACTCGCTAGAGTTTTGAAAGCTCAGCCCTCCAAAAAGGACTTCTCAAGGAAAAGATTAAAAAAACCTTGAGCACTACCTGCCGTTCTAACATTGCCTCTGATTGGTCAATTACATATATCTTCACTTAAATCACCAATCAGAATGAAGCTTTGCAAATGATTCATCCCAATTTTCTGGCATGGTGAAATTATTCTAACAATGTTGCTGATTGGGCCAATTGATAATGAGAACTTCTTTTTGGCCAATCGGCAGGTAGGTCTCATGACTTAATTACTTACTGTTGTTATGAAACGATAAATAAAGACAGTCCTCCTCTGCCCATCACGCCATACTCGAGCCATAGCCTGTAATAAGGAATACACAAAATCAATTTGACATGATGAGGAAACCCACTATGCAAAACATAGCTTCATATAGTTCCACTTTCAGTGATAGCACTGCGGTTTCGAGAAATAGTGGACTCACACCTGCCTGTCGTATATCACCGACAGAGGAGAGTAAAAACAAACCTATTCCCCCTATGGTATTCGCCAAAAGGACAGTGAGCAGTGGCATGGGTTGCCAGTCTGATGAAGATGATAGGTTATCATAGGAACGTCACTGAAAATGTGAGTAAATATACCATCTTTTACTACAGGATTTGATATAATGAACTTTCAAAATCCTTTTCACAACAATCACGATGAACTTGTTCAAAGAAAAAAATCCTATCATTTACTCTCAATCTTAGTCTCACTCTCAGTCTTAAATATTATTTTAATAACTAAACATCCTTTTATTCAGCAAAAATTAAGTTCTCGTCATGAAAACCCCCGTTTTCTGAAATGAACGAAACTCGTTTACCCTTTTAGTTGCGCATATTGCGATCTCGTTCACATATCACGCTCTACGTACTTGCACTTCGATAAGCGTTTTCCGTGACGACTCGATTGCTGCCGTCTACCGTGTGATAGACGCCATGCAGAAACCAATGAAATTCAGCGTTAACAAGTTAAACCATAGCCATTGACTAAGAAATTGATATCACTCCCGGGACATACAAATCGCTCCCGGGATGTACAAATTGACATCGCTCCTAGGATGTACCGCGGTTTGTATGCAGTAGGAATGAAATGCTGGCCTGGGCCTGATCGGCAGACTGTAGTATAAGAGAGACTTAACTGCTGACAGTCAAATGTGATCACCAAGGCAAAACCAGACAAGAAATCATTATGAGTAGGACAATAATATCAGTCTTTGTCATCTGAGGTCAAATTAGTAAAAACTGTTGTATGGGCATGACACTTGGTGGGTAGTCAACATTTAGGAAGGTAATTTATGGGGTCACCAGGGGTCATCTGAGGTCAAATTAGTAAACACTGTCATATAAGCATGAACTGCCTAATACGGATGACTGCCTACTACTATATTATATACCTGTAAATCATTGGCTGGATTCCAGTCAATATCATAGAGTACAAGCCGTGATGCTCCTATCAAGTTAAGCCCAACTCCTCCAGCTTTGGAACTTAGTAGAAAGACAGCTGTAGATAATTGAAGAAAAACATCAACAATATACACTTAATTCAGGATAACAATGTGACCTGCTACGATAATTGCCTAACTCATTTTTTTTATATATTTGAGCAAAAGTACAAACTATGGTTCAATTAGTATGCATTGAAACATATTTATTCACTAATCTTTGCACAGAAACAAATGATAATGAGCCAAATGACTGAAAAGGAATAATCATAAATGAATACGGTGATATTTTATGTGATTTTTTTTTTTTTTTAATATTTCTGTGTTTTTTATTTTACATTGATTTTTAGTGACTTTGGCCTGTAACTTGGCAAAAATCAGAGCAAAATCTTGCCTGACACTTGAGTTAGGCAAAAATCCTGCTGTTAAAATGCCTCACTCGCCATTTGTAACCTGCAAAATTTCCCAACTCACCCAAAAAATCTGCTTTATGATTGGTCAATGACTTGGGCATTACTACAACAGGTGCACATTGTGTACTGCATGCTATTAGTGACATGATTTAGGCAAAAAGCTCTATTTGACTGAAAAATGAGTTAGGTAGTAGCAAGGTTATGATTATGTACTGGGTATCTAAAGAAGTGATAGGCTTTGTTGCTGATCCATTGATTATCCTTTTCTGGTGCATTATGGGATAGAAAAGGGAGAAAATCAATCGCTAATTTCTATCCCACAATGCACCAGAAAAGGATAATCAATGGATCAGCAATATATCCTATTGACTGGCAGCCTTATATGGACCATATTAACGTAATTAGTGCCCTGGGTGCTTAAGTCAGTCAAGGGGAAGGGGCACTTATTAAAACAATGAAATGAAAGTCAATATTGAGAATTTACACACTGTATCTGAGCATTTTTATCCTCTTTGCCATCCATATATCTATGTTTCACAAGTTTGTATCATTGCTCTCTATTTTACTTGCCTATGCTAGGGATGTTCATAAAATTCTGAAGTTCAATATTTTTAGCTGAAAGTTCTTTCATTTGAAAGAGAATCAAATTACCTAAACAATAAGGGGTCAATCATGTTTCTAGTGCACATCGTTTGTGAAGTTACAGACCTTTATATGTCACCAAATTGCCCAAAATTTTGTGTGTAAAGTTGTGACAGCAGGCACATGTACAATGTACACTACAGTATGTGACCCCAGATGACCTCCTATTCTTTACTGTAAGCTGTTTTAGATGGTCTTGATTTATGCAAGAATTACTTTTGCCCTTTAAAGAGTGTCGACTTGGTGGAACAAAGATTGCACTATATGATAGTTATGAATCCAGTATTATGCCAGTACCAACATATCACTTAGGTTTTGGTTGTCAAAAATTGATTTTTAGAGATTTTTCCCATTGAGCCCCTCAGTAAAACCATATTTGGACCGTACATGCACATTCCACTTCCCTATGTACGAATAGGGCCACCAATAGTATGTGATGTGAGCCTGTCTATCTATGCTATCAAATTTTAAAAAAATTGATGGTATCACTTACTATTCTGTGAGTACTTAGCGTTGAATTGCTCCACTATATGCTGTCGTTTAGTAGTTGGTGTGCTGCCATCTAAACGACTGTACTGGTATCCCTCTGCATCACACAACCTTTGAAGTACATCTAAGGTCTGATAGCAAGCAAAATGTGCAAATAATTAAGCTCATTATGTCATTAATATTCGTACATATGCAGATAACACAATACACAACTATACAGCATAAGAGGTCATCATATTCTTTCACCCTACGAAGTTGTGGAGTACATACGTCCAAGGTCTGATAGGAGAAATTAGTCAAGGTTAGTTGGTTTGAAAACATTTATACTCTGTGTGCTAGCCATAGGCTTCAACATAAAAAGTTCTGTGTTTTGAGATGTTTTCTCAAAATATCAAGAGCTATCACAAGAACCACAGGACCAATACTAGGCTTGTTGAATGAATTTTTCATGCTGATTCCAAATATGGTCATAATCATTTACAATTCTGAAATATTCTTTTATTTTTTAATTTTATAAAACTTGTCGTCTTCAAGGACCTTCAAATACCTGTCAACATCTACACATGACAGTTGTCGGAAATTAATGAAGCTAACATCTAAAGATTTGAGACCAACACTATTTTCTCTTTGACATCACCCGCATGCATAGCTTTCAGTAGCTCAGATAACACTATTTATATACCTCATCTAAAGATTCCAGTCATCTGATTGGTTAAAAGAGCGGGCATAGTTTTGATTATGGCCGCAAAAGTAACTATTCCCTGGGCATAGTTCTGCGTGTGCGTTGTTCCCAGCGTAAAATGATATTTCGCACACGTTAATATTTTCACGCGTTATAATTACGCGGAAATCGCAGATTGTAATCTGTGCCGTTTCGCATTGAAACTATTAATTTCTCTTCCCAAAATCGATGCTTTTAACCAACCAGATGACAAGAATCTTAAGATTTGGTATATAAAACAAATATTGACTGCTTTTTATTCGGGGAATGGTTAAAATTATAGGCCAGCGGTGATCTCAAAACCATGACTATGCCCTCGGCCACGCCTGGGGCATAGTCATGGTTTTGAGATCACTTTGAGCCTATAATTTTAACCATGCCCTCATAGATCAATATTTGTATACTATGACATACCTGTGTGTAATTGGAGACCAACACTATTTTCTCTTTGACATCACCAGCATGCATAGCCTTCAGTAGCGTAGACAACACTTGTAGTTTCCCAGAGTATTCTACATTGGCAACATTAGAATTGAAATCATCTGGGTACAATGACAAGAGATCCTTGTATAGAGATACCTGTAAAAAATATGTAATAAATAAATGTTGGCATTTATACAACACTTTTTTCATGTGTATCAAAGCACTTAACATTTATTCCGCTGTTGTTAAATATATGTCATGTGTGGCAGATTCAAATCATGCTTGCTAACCTGATCCGGTGGAACCATGCAAACACACAGATTCAAAATTCTGTTCAAAATTGTAAATGGTCATAACCATCAGCATGAAAAATGCATAAAATTAGTACAAACAAGCCTAGTATAGGTTCAGTAGTTCTTAAGATACCTCTTGAAATTGTGACAAAATATCTCAAAACTTGGGGACATTTTATGCTGAAGAATATAAAATATAATGGTCAACTTGCGGAGATTAACCCCCTGAGCACTACAATGTGTACCTGCCGATCTAATATTACCTCTGATTGGTCAATTACATGATATCTTCACTTTAATAACCAATCAGAATTGAGCTTTGTAAATAATACACCCCATTTTTTTTTTTTTTTTTGCATGGTGAAATTATTCTAACAATGTTGCTAACTGGTCCAATTGATAATGAAAACTTCTTTTTGGCCAATCCGCAGGTAGTTCTCATGGGGTTAAGCCTTACCTCTTCCTCCTCATACATTTCCTTCCTTTTATTTCCACCCATTTCATTCCCTTCCTCTGCCTCCACACAAGCTTTATATATAAGACATGGATGGTTGCACAGCTTCTTAAGTGCAGCGATGCAAACCAAGTGAGGTGACGCTTCTTGTAGATAGGTGGCGCTTGTCAGGCATCGACGTATCACACGAGAAGCAAGAAGTTTGTGGTATAATGATAACTGCAGTGCCGTAGGACGACAGAAGACGACTGTTTCAACTGGAAGGAGGAAGGTTGATTACAAGATGTGTAAATAAATAAATAACTAGTATAGCTAGTGGGGGTGGAATGCAAGAGAAAAATCAAAGATTGTTTCTTGTACTGAATGAACACATCCTGACATAGTGTAACAATTTCCCGCGTACATGATACAACGTATGCCAGTGTGTGGGGGTGTACGTGTGTAACGGGGAAATGAATCCAACCATGCCAACTCACTTGTGATTGGTTTATATTTTAATTATTGTATCCAAGGTCGTGCGTTTGTGTTGTAGTTTGAAATCCGCTATATACGATCATGGGTGGATTTTCTTATGCATTTTATTGTTTTTTACTCCATATTTTTGCCTTAATCTCATCAATTTCAAGCCTCCATGGACCAGATCATGCCACATATCTGATAGTGCAAACTAATATAATTTTGTTTAAATATATAGTTTGGTTTACAAATTGATATGGTTTACACACCAAGTGCCACAACACTGTGTTTCATGCCCTGCAATCTTCAGGTCCTGAAGATTGCAGGGCATGCCACACAGTGTTGTGGCACTTGGGGTGTAAACCATATCAATATGTATTTCAGCTCTACCCATCTGGGTATCGAGCACTCTAAAACTGTTAGTGATACTTTTTACATATGTTTATAGTTTGGTTTACACATACCTTTTGGAGGCAAGTATTTATTGTTGATTTCCTGAGTTCTTCTGAGAACAAACAGACTTGTGAGTCTGGATAACTAGAAAAGAAACAAGAAATAGTCATATAATTATGTTATTAGCAAGTCAGTAACCATTGGCTTAATTTAAAATACATGCCCCCTATGGGTGGTTTCAGTGCCATCTCATTTCCAGTTGCACCTTATCCCCCTGAGCACTACCTGCCGATGTAACATTGCCTCTTATTAGTCAATTACATGATATCTTCATTTTACTCACCAATCAGAATGGAGCTTTGCAAATAATTCACCCCAACTTTTTGTGTGGTGAAATCATTCTAATAATGTTGCTGATTGGTCCAATTGATAATGAAAACTTCTTTTTGGCCAATCGGTGGGTGTGGGGTTATGGTCAATGCAGCAAATTGTTGGAATTCCAAAATCTTCCATACCTTTTCCATTTTTTATGGATGAAAATGGTTGAATCTGAGGTAATTTGAAATTGTTGTAATTTGGATGGAATTCCAATTTGGGGGTGTCTTTTGTAAGGGCATGTCCTTATAAAAATGGAACTGCCTATTGAAAATAAACATTTTTTGGTTGCCTTTCATAAGCTGAAAATAGGCCTACCCTTTGACTATTCCAGTTGAAACATATACACTATCTATTGAAGACATGACCTTAATCTCCCACACAGGGAGTGATTTCAAATGGGGTTACCTGAATGGGTGAATCCATTTGAAATCTACTCGTTCATTGGCTCCTGCATGTCGTCTATCACATAGTAGACTGCAGTGTTAGCGTTGTTGTGGAACATGCTTGTCGAGGTGCTCACTAGCGGTACATATGTTGCGCGTTAAGTGTGTAATATACCCGCAGTATGCGTAATTGAATTTGTAGATAAGTTTCGTTCATTTTAGATTAAAGGGAGTTTTCATGACCGTAACTTATTTTTTCCAAAATAAACTAGTGCGTCGGTGACCACTACTCAAAATATTGGACCTGCTAGTTGTCTATCACATGGTAGAGGACAGTAAAAACAAAAATTCATACTGCATAATTCTCTAAATATATATCTAATTAATTTAAGTGTGCTTATCCTTACCTCTGCAGCTCTTGTTTCTCCAAGTTCTTTCTCCTTCTTTGTGGCTCCTGGTTGACGTGATCTTAAGATTGGATCCTCATACACACGATGAAATGCACCACTTGAACCTTCATAATTGAAAGAAAACACATCGTCACTGAACGGGAAAAACCTCATATGTACTTTTGGCCCTTGAACATGGATAAAGCCTCGTAGGTGTAGACTTTATATTGAAGAGGTTGCTTCATCCATGTTCAAGGGCCAAACGTACATGCAGGAAACACCTCATATTTACTTTGGCCCTTGAAAATGGATAAAGTCTTGTAGTTGTAGACTTTATATTGAATGGTTTGCTTCATCCATGTTCAAGGGCAAAAAGTACATAATGAGGTTTTTCCCACCCAGTTACGATGTGATATGATGAACTCATCTTTACCTCAGCACCACATTTTCTCCATCAAAATGATAATTTTGACATCAAGCCCAATATCTTCTCACTGGGCTATTCCAGTGGAAATCCATATACATGTACCCCCTATGGAAGATGACCTTAACCTCCCGTAGACTTCAAATGCAGTTACCCATTCAGGTAACCCTATTTGACATTCATATTCCCTGTGTAGGAGATAAACCCCATGAGAACTACCTGCCCATTGACCAAAATGAATACTGTGTCCAATTTTCAACCAATCAAGGAGGGTATTAATAAGATCATCTGCAAGTGCAAGTTTGACTATAAATAGTTTTAAAGCCTAGTCATAATTGGCAATTGAAATGAGCATTTCAAGTTATCAACCAATCATGACTGGTAGTGTCCAGGGGGTTAAGGTCCTTTCCCACAAACACTCACTCCTTCACCACTCCCCAAATCCTAGGGCAACAACATCTACAAGAACTGAAGAAGCAACTTGTGCAGTTAAGCCACTATCAATGCATAAGTACTCATTCTTCATCACAACAGACAAGGAATGAGCTGCCATGCAGGGTTGGCGCGATTTAAATCAACTGATTTAAATCATGATTTAAATCACGATTTAAATCAAAAGTTGTGATTTAAATCAACTTTTTCAGGTTTAACCATTTTTGATCAATTTAAGTTAATTTCTATCATTGATTTGACTGTTTTACATGCACTTCATTTGTAATACACCTTTTGGACACAATTAAATACCTCTATGATGTCATTTTATCTATTGCTTAAAAATTATTTTCAAGGTGTAGAATTGAACATTTTTTTC
Source organism: Amphiura filiformis (assembly GCF_039555335.1). Taxonomy (NCBI): domain Eukaryota; kingdom Metazoa; phylum Echinodermata; class Ophiuroidea; order Amphilepidida; family Amphiuridae; genus Amphiura; species Amphiura filiformis. The sequence goes on from NC_092629.1 coordinate 25,785,735, forward strand.
CCCATGATTTTACCAAATTTTTTCTTTGAAATTTTCACATCACATGTTTTGTGGATTTTTGCATATGTCCAGCATTCCACTGGTCTATTTTGACTTTATCATGGGGTATATAGCAGTTCTTGGAATCACAACAATCAATAAAAATAAAAATAATATGATTTAAATCAAATAAATCGATTTGTTAATTTTTTAAAAATTAAATAAAACACCAACCCTGCTGCCATGTAATGCTGTATGTGATACAATCTGGTCCAGGGGGCCAAAGATAAATTTGAAATTAAGATTAAGGCAAATGGAGTAAAAAACAATAAAATACATAAGAAAATAGACATCACAGAACTTAATCAAAGTATGCTAGACATTTGGTGTTTTCAGTATGATAGCCTAATGTTTGACTATAAGGTAAGGCCTACAAAAAATTGTTTGATTGGCGTAACATAAAAAAAATTAGGGTAGGTTGGTCGGCGATTTAAAAAAAAATTTACACACATTTTAAGCTGTAAATTGCATATGATAAAGGCCTTGGAACCTTTTGTTTCTTTTTTTGTTTCTTTTTTTTTCAATTTTTCAATTTTTCTGCAAAAAAATATTTAAAAAAAGTGTAGGGTCGGGCCTATTTTTAGGGTCGGTCGGGTTATGCCAATCAAACAATTTTTTTAGGTCTAATGATTAGAGGAACTCAATTTTTCAAAATGCCTCCTTTGGCCCCCATGGAGTAGATCGTGCCACATGACATATGATATAATAACATGACTACAAGATGTATTGTGAAATAGGACATACAATTTTGAACAAAATATCATTAAACTGTCAAGGCATACATACCTAATACTCCAGGGTTACAGAATTCCACAATTGCAAAAAACTCTTGCAAGTCATTCTGTAAATAAATATCAACAGAAAGAAGAAAATATAATACATTGACAATTACACTTCCCACAATGCATTTCTTCCATTTCAATTTTCTGTACTGATTTGCTATCTAGTACAACATAGGTCAATAGTGACAAAAAGTACCTTAATGAACATAGCACATCCAGATCTTGCAAAACATGTCTATTCTAAACTTGAAAACAAAGGGAACCTGTACAAAGAGTTTCATATGATGTAATGAGGTGATACATCATGTTGCAAAGGATTCTGGGAAGGGTACAATATCTTCTCTGGGTTACCATAGAGTGAGATACACCATTTTGAAATAATGAGTGATTCTAGTTGAAATCCATACACCCCCTATGGAAGACATGATCTTAATCTTCCACACAAGGAGTGTGGATTTCAAATGGGGTTACATGGGTGCCCTTTTCAGTTTCTATTGTCATTTCTCTCATGAATCAGTACTTTACCTACACTCTGCTTTTTCAATAACAGCTTCATATTTATTGAGTAGCATGGCATAACCTTTCACGCACCGTGTCCTCATATGAGGACGGATAATAAATGCACTATGAAAAATGTATTAATACCCCCTCATCGATGTGCAATGTTGCATTACAATGTCAAGATAGGGCAGTATACACTCTGAGCTTTTATAAATGCCTACAGGCTCTATTTACCCCCAGGCACATTTCTACAATTGGGATTTTACAGCCATGCACTATTCTTTATGATCCCTGGATTCGGCCAAATTTTTTAACTGTTTTATGACGTAGGAAAGTGACTACAATTTTTTATTAGTATTTATAAATGTTATAGAACATAATGGAAACAACTATATTGTAACAAATATTTTAGAATACTTGAAAATAGTGAAAAAACATATGTCCTCAAATGAGGACACTGCGCCATTGTGGTGTCTTACTATAGCGCCCTCCCATCCTCATAAGAGGACACTGTGCATTTACAGATGTAACATTTACCATGGTGGTATAGGAAAATACATACATGTAGAATGAAATAGGCCTACTACAGAGTGAATGTAATAATAATTGTATTTCAACTTGAGTTGTTGAACACTAATTAGGCTAGGAATAACATCTAGTTGCATTTAAATTCTAATTTACAAGTTGCAATTCATGAAATCTAATTCACAAGTTGTAATTCGTAAACTTTAATGCATTTGCATGCATGTACATAACATGGCTGCAGACAAGTCACTTGTTTCTGTTTTTTTGCCTGAATTCCTTATTTTGTAAAGTCCAATAATATTTCTACATCATTTTTAGCCCCAGTTATTTACATTTTACCCCAATTTCTCTATTATTTCACAAAATGACTTAAATCTTTAAGGCCACGCGTTTTGAACTCGCCACCCAAAAATGGTGGTTTTGTTACGCTTTTCCAAATCAAGACTCGTTCAAATTGTTATATCTCTGCTTAATCAAAAGGTATTGTAGTGTGTTTGGTGTCATTTTGTAGCTAAATGTGTGACCTAACAGACCTCCAAAGGAGAATTGTTTATCAGCTAAGATAGTGGAGTTATAATTTTTTGAGTTCAGAATGGCCGAGGTGGTTGTTGTGGCGGTGGCGGTTGTGGCGGTGGCGGTATGTACAAAGTCTATGAGAAATATAGATTTTGTGTGTGCACGTTCAATCAACTGATCATATCTTTGCATCCATATGGGCTACAGGCATGGTTAAGAGCTCTTGTGAAAGGTTATTAATTATGCTAATTGTTTTTAATCATTTTGAACTCTTTATGATTGGTTTAGTCTATAAAATACAAACTTTTACGTACAAAACAACCCGTTTTCATATTAAACACTGTAGTAAGCAATGCGGATGTCTTCAAAATCTAAAAGTTGCTGTAAATATTTAATTACTTAACCTATCATAGTCAAAGTATACATTTTCTGAGAGGAAATTTGATGAGGAATCTAAATATGTACTTACTTTTTCTGTATGGGTTAGGGGTAAAATGTTTCAGTTCAAAATATGTTGAATTTAAAAAAAATTTGAACATATTTTGGGACACCCTGTATTCTGAGATTACCAAACATCTGTGATTTTTTTTCTTCCCCAGTCAGTAGGATCCCCCTAACCTCTAACCAAATCAATGTTGTTTACTTTCAGTTTATAACTGCAAGTTAGTAATAAGCAATGCATTAAGTGAACCATTTTTTATTTGGAATTTTTTTATTCCACCCTGTATAACTTCAAGGTCACCCTGTACAATGAGTTGAAATGTGTATATTTGAATTGCTTATGCCTTCAGCTTTTCAAAAATGTATACTTTTGCTAGTTTAGGGTTGATAGTTGTGTAGATATTCTAATTTGAAACTTGATTGGTGTAAAAATTCATAATATTTGTGATGTAACGCTAAGGGTGGCGAGTTCAAAACACACGGCCTTAAGTTTTTCTATGTAGATGTAGCATGTAAATATTGACGTGCTTGTTGCGCAGTGTCCTCATATGAGGACATGTGCATAATTAATTAATGGAACACCGCCCAAAAAAATTGACACTGGGTATGTTCTTGTAATCCCTTTAGATGTAAAATAACACAATATAAAAATGTTTGTGAATTTAAAACTTAATTTGTGCATGAAAGGGTTAATTTTACCAATACATGTGGGGGAGAGCATGAGGGGCATATCCCCTCCCAAAAAATTCCTTTGTATATAATATATATATGCAATCAATCCACTGCTACTACATTAGAACTCGGATGGGGGGGGGGGCAGAATGGGGCACTCAATACTACGATTTGCAACATGTGCAGTCCCAAAGACCCCTGGCTTTTGCTTGTTTTCCCCAAAGACCTAATATTTTTTGTTTTCCTCCAAAGACCCTCTATTCCCCAAAGACCCCATATTTTTTATGTTTTCACAAAAAGATCCCCTTCCACTCAAGACCTGCAATTTGTATTATATCACAAATTTCAAAAATAATAATGTGCACACCTGGATGACTTTATTATGTTGTCAAGTAAACCAGGTTATTGTCAAACAACTAGGCTATTCCAGTTGAAATCCATACAACCCTATATGGAAGACATGACCTTAATCTCCCACACAGGGTAGAAAACTAGCGAGGGTATGGATTTCAATTGGAATAGCCCAATTGTTTGACAATATCCTGACAGTGTATGTTATTGTTTCCTGGTTTACACACATCCAACTTTTAATAGTGCGATAAAATTCACCCAGTGAAGTCTGAACTTAATTGAAGGAAGTAAAGCGCTTCAGACTCAGAGTATTATCGTACAATATTGTATGTACAATATATGCGTTATTTAATCTATTGCCATTCTATTTCCAGTAATGTTTAAGTTCTAACGAATGTTTGATGACGAAAAATCGATAATATGTTACATACAATATCTAGCAAAAATATATTATCGATTTTACGTCATCAAACATTCGATAGAACTTAAACAGTACTGGAAATAGAATAACAATAGATTAAATAACGCATACATATTGTACATACAATATTGTACGCATAATAAAAAGTCTGTATACTGCTTAAGACCAACAGTGAATATGAACTTACTCAACTGTGAATTAACAGAAAGATCAACAAACCGTGCAATGTTTCCTAAATATAACTATAAATAAACATTTGGGGATTTTATCATCAGGTGGTATATGAAATCACCTGACTTGTGACAAATAGTCAGGGGCCAGGGTTGCAAATTTAGAGGGAGACCAACACAGAGAGCCACAGAAGGTTTGAGAGTGGTGGTTGGTCAATTTGGAGGTGCTGATTCCAAATCTTTTATGTTCACTTTCATAAGAGTGGTTAAAAGCCCTCAAATATGACATCAAAGGGTAACACAGCTGCTATGAATCCAGTTTCAAAGTTGGTGGAAAAACCATATGAAAGTATTCCTTTCATCCTAAAGAATCAGAATAAGTATAGTTTGACCTACTAGCAATGTACCATTCTGAAGTTATAAGCAAAAAAGTCAAATTTTAGGGTCTACAGTGGTCAAAAACTGATGGAAGTTTTCTGATTGCTACCAAACTTGTCTCAAATTGCATGTCATGTAAAAGTAAGTAAAAAGTAAGCAAAAGTAAGTCAGAAAAGGAATAGTTTGCAATGTCTAGAATGCTTCAGGGATTACTGAAAAATATGGCAAAAAAAGTCCAAGGTCAACTCCCATACCACCCTATAGACCATGACCTGTTATGACTCCTAGGTAGGACGGAATTTAAGAAGTGCAATCTATTATTTCTTTGAGTAAATGTCACATGACAAACATTTTCATTGCAATTGGAGCACTTTTCAGTTTCTGACCCTAAAATGTTGAACTTGACCCTAAAATTTTGAACTTGAAGTTATTGCTTATAACTTGAGAATGGTACATTGCAAGTAGGTCAAACTATTCTTTTCCTGAATCCTTAGGATGAGATGAATTATGTAGTATGGTTTTTAACGAAAATTTATCAACTTTGAAATTTGACGACTTTTGACCACTTTTATGAAAGTACACATAAACTATTTGGAATTAGCACCTCCAAATGAACCCCATGAGAACTACCTGCCGATTGGTCAAAAAGAAGTTTTCAGTATCAGTCGGACCAATCAGCAACATTGTTAGAATAATTTCACCACGCAAAAAAATTGGGGTGAATTATTTGCAAAGCTCCATTCTGATTGGTGATTAAAGTAAAGATATCATGTAATTGAGCAATCAGAGGCAATGTTAGATCCCCAGGTAGTGCTCATGCTCTACTAAAAGATTTACACTTACCCAGCAGCCATTATTTTGATATGGTGCAGACTTGACATGGATATGCTGTCATTCCTGTTTTTAAGGTAAATTTAAGCATACTCTGCAAGCGTATTTTAACATCATTCATTAAAAAATAGTTTGTTATGATCTAAAAGTAGCTAGCATCATATAATAGTTGTGGGCCAATACTAAACTAGAAAGGTGAGTGTGCTAAGATATGGTATTTGGTTGTGTGCCGCCTCAGGTTTAATTGTTACACTTTGGGTTGGTAAACTGTTCATTCTTTCTTATTAAATATATTCAGTTTCCTCTTGTAGTGAGCAATCATTCCCCATTGTGTTTGTTTGTTCTTGTGCAGGATGCGTTTCCCCATATTACTTACTTTACATATGGTATTTCAGTTTTAAATATTATAAGTTTAATAACTTATAATATTTTCCCTCTTTATTTGTATTTTAAACAGGTAACATACACTTAAATGTAAACCAAGATGGCTACATCTATGTCTACATCTTTGCCAACCAATGTACCAAAAATTAAGAAAGATGAGCTCCAACTAGTCAAGCAAATCGGAAGTGGTGGATTCGGGGCTGTATTCCAAATGAAATGGAAGGGGCCTCGAGGAGAAATACAAGTAGCGGCTAAACGGCTTAATGATCCCGATTCCCATGAAATAAACATCCTGGCTAGTCTGGATCATGCAAGCATTGTCAAGTTGCTTGGCTTTGTAGATGAAGCAATGGAGTTTATGTTGATTTTGGAGCTGTGTGAAGGTGGCTCACTACGGAGCTATTTGGATGAACATGGGGGTTTATCTACAAATGTGGTTATGTTTGTAGATTGGGCGAAGCAGGCAGCAATACCGATAAAATACCTTCGGGGGAAGCAGATCGTGCATAAAGATGTGAAATCGCCGAACTACTTGATTACCAGAGATAATAAGCTGAAGTTAGCCGATTTTGGACTGGCTAAGAAAATTGAGCACACAATTAGCAATGCTACAGAACGGGCATCTTTTCCCTGGATGGCACCGGAGCTGTTTACTCTCAGCATGCTGTCTCCAAACTATGACATTTTTGCATTAGCTATTGTGATATGGGAGCTGTGGACAGGGCAGTTTCCATTTAAGGGTTTGCAATTTCAAGTTATCGCCTGGCGAGTCTGTCAACTGAAAGAAAGGCTACCAATTCCTGCTGACATGCCCCGACCAATAACAGACTTACTGAGGCAGTGCTGGGAAGAAGACTGGCACAAACGGCCAACAATTGAACACATAATTTCTGTTGTAAGTACCGTACCATACAGATCTGGGTATAGTGTTGATGTCCCAGGGGATGTCTCAAATTTGGTTTGGGTGGGGCTGGGACTCTGGAAAACTACCCAAATTTAAACATTATTATGTTTTGATGAATTCAAGTGTGCAAAAATATTGGATCCAACACATAATAATGATAAAATTGGATGGTTTACACCAATATTTATTGGTCTCGCTATGAGTTTTAAAATATTGGACTCGACTCACGTCTCGTCAATATTTTAAAACTCATAGCTCGATTCAATAAATATGGTCTCAATCAATCCAATTTTATATCAAAATTTGACGAAAAACATACCCAAACTTGTACCAATATTTGGAAAAATTTTCACCAATTTTGTTTAAAAATATATGAAAATTTGAAACTTTTTAGATACAATTCTGAAAAAAACACCCTTTCATAAACCACGTTTACATGAAACTGAGGGCTATCAATAAACCAAAATGGCTGAAAATGCACCCAAATGTAAGCTAAATGACTGAAAATGCACCCTGAATCTGCCCTGTGCCCTCATTTCCACTAAGAACTTGCCTGGGGTATAGACCTACATGTATACATTGACCAGCTAAAATCCTACCCCAATTATTAATGTCCGAAACAAAT